>NC_134358.1:88186688-88486688 GCF_048569485.1 Anomaloglossus baeobatrachus
TTGAACCCAAGAACCCAAGACTCTAGCGCTGCAAGACTGCAGTGCTAACCACTAGAGACTAGAGTTGAGCAATGTTTGAGATTTGCCAATTTCATGTTCAAGTGATTTTGGGGGGGTGCTCGAGATCGAACTCGAGCTTTTTTCTAAAAGCTCGATAGTTCGAGTTACGTTCTAGAACGGTTCGATCACCATAAACGTGTCTTTTCACAGTAAGGCTATGTGCACATGTTGCTATCTGCATGCGCCCTGTGTCCCCAGCACAATCCCTCTCCCTTTCCTACTCACCGATCATGGGCGTCTCGCTCCACATCTGTCACAAATCTGCAGCGTCTTTTCCTCTTTAGAAAATGGCTACCGCTTCATTAGTCAATTAGTTATTCCGTGCTTTCCCTGCCCACCAGTGCCTATGATTGGTTGCAGTCAGACACGTCCTCAAGCACATCAGACAGCTGTCTTACTGCAACCAATCACAGCCGCTGGCGGGCGGGTCTATATCGTGCAGTAAATAAATAAATAAATAAATTAAAAAAAAAAAAGTGGTTCCCCCATATTTGATACCAGCCAGGATAAAGCCACATGGCTGGAGACTGGTATTGTCAGGATGGGTAGCTCCACCTTATCGGGAGCCCATCAGCCTAAGGATATGTGCGCACTAGACCAATTTACCTGCGGATTTACCCGCGGATTTGCTGCGGAAATTTCTTGAGAAATGTCTGCAATCTTTGTGCAGACATTTCCCAGCAAATCCTATGTGAAAAAAAAATAGCTGTGCGCACACTGCGGATTTTTCTCAAGAAATTTCCTTGAGAAGAATTTCTTGAGAAAATTTCTTGAGAAAATGAGCATGTCAATTCTTTTCCGCAGGTACCCTGCGGATTTCGGCAGTACAGCCTGCAAAATCCGCAGGGAACAACCTGCGGGAAAATCGCGGCAAATTCGCGGCTAATCCGCATGTGGATTTGGTGCGGATTTTTTCCGGAGGTACGGAAATCTTCCACTCCCAGAAGTTTCTCAAGAAATTTTCTTGAGAAACTTCACATTTCTAGTGCGCACAAAGCCTTACAATATCACCCAGCAGCCGCCCGGAATAGCCGCATTCATTAGATGCAACAGTCCC
The DNA here is from genome assembly GCF_048569485.1 of Anomaloglossus baeobatrachus. Taxonomy (NCBI): domain Eukaryota; kingdom Metazoa; phylum Chordata; class Amphibia; order Anura; family Aromobatidae; genus Anomaloglossus; species Anomaloglossus baeobatrachus. The sequence continues at coordinate 88,187,806 of NC_134358.1, forward strand.
GGGGGACTCTACCCAGCTCATCCCGATTTGCCCTAGTGCGGTGGCAATCGAGGTAATAAGAGGTTAATCATGACAAGCGTCTCCCCGAGGCAACTTCTATGGTCAACCTAAAAGGGAAAGTAAATAAACACACACACCGAAAAATCCTTTATTTGGAATAAAAGCCAAAAAACACCCTGTTTCACCCATTTATTAATCCCCAAATACCACTCCAGGTCCGATGTAATCCACACGACACTGTCAGCTCTGCTACATGAAGATGTAGCAGCACCGTAGAACACCATCACACTGTATCAGGTCCACGTAGCAATGAAGTGAATCGCGCTGTCAGCAGAGATTTTAGTCAGCACTGCAGGCTTCAAGATTACAAAATCTGCCTCTCTTTATCAATAGAGGCAATAGCTCAGTGGATGGAGAGCTCGCCTATGAAGCATTAGGTTGCGAGTTCTAGTCTCGGCTGTCCCGGTGAAGAATTTAATTTTTTATTTTTTTATTTTTAATTATGTCGTGCAGTAAAATAAATAAATAAATAAAATAAAAAAAAAAAAATGTGGTTCCCCCCATATTTGATACCAGCCAGGATAAAGCCACATGGCTGGAGGCTGGTATTGTCAGGATGGGGAGCGCCACATTATGGGGAGCACACCACCCTAACAATATCACCCAGCAGCCGCTCGGAATAGCCGCATCCATTAGATGCGACAGTCCCGGGGGACTCTACCCAGCTCATCCCGAATTGCCCTGGTGCGGTGGCAATCAAGGTAATAAGAGGTTAATCATGACAAGTGTCTCCCCAAGACACCTTCTATGATCAACCTAAAAGTAAAAGTAAATAAACACACACACACACACACACCGAAAAATCCTTTATTTGGAATAAAAGTCAAAAGACCTCCCTGTTTCACCCCTTTATTAATCCCCAAATACACATCCAGGTCCGACGTAATCCACACGACACTGTCAGCTCTGCTACAGAACATGAGTGCTCTTTCTCCGCTCCATGTAGCACATGAAGAGAATCGCTGTCACCTCAGACTTCACTCTGCTTTGCAGAGCTCAAGATAATGAAATCTGCCTATGTCCCTCATTGGAGCAAGTAGCTGAATGGATAGAGCGCTCGCTTACAAAGCATAACTTCCCGAGTTCAAATCCTGGCTATGTTGGTAATTTTTTTTTTTTTCATTTTTAATTAATGATTATTCTTTCCCCATCTATGTTTGTCTGTCTCTCTGGTTTCTTTCTTGGTTTCTTTCTTTCTTTCTTGGTTTCTTTCTTTCTCTCTTTCCTGGTTTCTTTCTTTCTTTCTTGGTTTCTTTCTTTCTTTCTCTCTTTCTTGGTTTCTTTCTTTCTTTCTTTCTTTCTTTCTTTCTTCAAGAGTCTGCACAGAAGTGTGTCGTTTTTTGGGGGGTTTTTTGCACTAATGCATCAGCTGATTGTATGAAAGCCATTTATACAATCAGCTGCTGTGTCATGTGATTCAGGCTCTTGAACTCGACACATCATCTGATCGCTTTGTCTTCCAGCAAACCGATCAGATGATATTGGATCCGGATTGGACGGCGCGGGACCATTGACCCAGGATTACTGCGGGGGGGGGGGGTCTTTATTTCAATAAAGATGGAGTCCCTAATTGTGTTGTTTGATTTCTAATAAAAATATTTTTCGGTGTGTTGTGTTTTTTTTTAACTGTACTAGAAATTCATGGTGGCCATGTCTAATATTGGTGTGACACCATGGATTTCGGGCTTAGGGCCAGTTGATAATATACAGCTAGCCCTAACCCCATTATTACCCAGTGAGCCACCCGTCACCAGGGCAGCTGGAAGAGTTGGATACCGCGCCACAAGATGGCGCTTTTATGAAAGCGCCCTTTTCTGGGGCGGCTGCAGACTGCAATTAGCAGCAGGGGTGCCCAGAAAGCTTGGGCACCCTGAGCTGCGGATTCCAATCCTCAGCTGCCTAGTTGCACCTGGCTGGACACAAAAATTGGGCGAAGCCCACGTCATTTTTTTTTAATTACTTCATGAAATTCATGAAATAATTAAAAAAAAAAAGGGCTGCCCTATATTTTTGGTTCCCAGCCGGGTACAAATAGGCAGCTTGGGGTTGGGGGCATCCCGTACCTGTGTGCTGCACCTGGCTAGCATACAAAAACATGGCAAAGCCCACGTAATTTTTTTGGGGGGCAAGAAACTCCTGCATACAGTCCTGGATGAAGTATGCTGAGCCTTGTAGTTCTGCAGCTGCCGTTTGTCTGTGTGTATGAGCAGACAGCAGCTGCAGAACGACAAGGCTCAGCATGCTCCATTCACTAGTGTATGCAGGAGAGCAGACAGCAGTTGCAGAACTACAAGGATCAGCATACTCCATCCAGGATTGTATGCAGGAGTTTTATGCCCACCTAAAAAATGACATGGGCTTCGCAATATTTTTGTATGCTAGCCAGATACAGCAGGCACCTACGGGCTGCCGCCAAGCCCCAGCTGCCTATTTGTACCCGGCTGGGAACCAAAAATATAGGGAAGCCCGTTTTTTTAATTATTTCACGAATTTCATGAGAAATTAAAAAAAAATCGACATGAGCTTCGCCCCATTTTTGTATCCAGCCAGGTACAACTAGGCAGCTGGGGATTGGAATCCGCAGCACAGGTTGGCCTGAGCTTTCTGGGCCCCTCTGCTGCGAATTGCAGTCTTCAGCCGCCCCAGAAAATGGCGCTTTCATAGAAGCGCCATAATCTGGCGCTGTATCCAACTCTTCCAGCTGCCCTGATGCTGGGTGGCTTGCTGGGTAATTATGAGTTAATACTAGCTTTGTTTTACTAGCTAGCATTAAGCCAGAGATTCTTAATGTCAGGCAAGTTTGACCTGGCCATTAAGAATCTCCAATAAAGGGTTAAAAAAAACCACACCACACAGAGAAAAAATACTTTAATAGAAATAAATACACAGACACACGTAGAGACTCCATGTTTATTACTCTCTGTCAGCCCTCCACGATCCATGGTCTTCTGTCTTCTTTCTCCTTTAACCCATGCAGCTCTGCTAAATCAGCAGCACTGCATGGGGGAAAACGCTGCTGCTTCCCATGCAGTCTTTTCACTCCGTGAGTGAGCTGAGGCTGCTGGCTGTAAGCAATGACGTCACCGCTGACAGGCGCGTTGCTATAGCAACGGTGATCTCCGGTATTGACCAGCTGTGGCAGCCGGTCAATAACGGAACGGGGAAACAGAATGGGGAGCCGACCATGTGCCAGAGCATCTCGCCGGTACACGGGGATGCACAACCGAGCACCGCGTACCAGACTGATGCACTGATAGGACCTAGCAATGACGTCTAGCCATGTGACCAGTCTGTAGCCAATGAGAGAATAGACACGTGACTGGTCACATGCTTTTTTGACATCACGGAAGGTCCTATCATCAGTGCTGGTTACCGGGAGGACACAGCGATTATTGGAAGGAAAAGTGGCTGGAGACAGAGTGCAGGACGCGTCGTGGGGACAGGTAAGTGTTATGGCAATGTTTATTAACTGTATGTGTACATTTATAATGTGTTTTTATGTGTTTGTGATTGCCTCCCATTGTTTTCAATGGGGTTCGAGAGGTTCGTCGAGCGGCTCACCGAACCGAACTCGAACACGGCCTCCGTTCGACGAACCGAACCGAACTCGAGCCTCTAGAGGCTGGTTCATCTCTACTAACCAATGAGCCACTGTGCTGCCATTTTACATTCTATATCTTGCGCTACTCATCGCCTCACTACTTGTCTCTTGTCTTTATCAGCAATCTGTCTGAGGAAGGTCTAATTGTTTGACAGAACCATTACGTTTGTTTGGATTGCAGTTCTTCTAAAAACAAAATGATTTTCCATTGCGTTATTTGAAGTGCCAGATTCCATTTTTGTGGTCACAGAAGGAGACATCGCAGAAGTGTTGCACAGCGTTTAGCTTCCCAGTTGCAGAAGAAAGTTCACAGAGCCAATTACATGGGATAACAAGCTCTTTACTTCTTAGGATATGAGGTAATGATATGCACAGTCATACAGCATTGCATCAGGAAGAGAAACCAAAACCAGAAAGATAAACAAAAGACTTTTTACAATACAGTGAGTATTACACATACATCAGACACATTTTAAATACTCTGATACGTTGATCTGCTTCACCCTGCCGCCATTGCAGAGCATGGGGGTTTCTTGTCCTCTTGTTCTCATTTGGGAGTTTGCCTTTGAGTATTTAAAATGTGTCTGATGTATGTATAGTCACCTATGACTAAGGACTTGTATTTATTCATTGGCCGAAATGCGTAAGGTGCCCCTATGCGTGTTCTCTCAAGTTTTGGATCCATTGGATTTTAAATATCTAATATCTAAATATCTAATACATTTTTGATATTTTAATATACTGGATTGTGGTGCTGGGTCCACTAGTCTTCACTCCTTCTCAACTAAATTCATGGGCTGACAAAGGTTAGAAGGAGGGACTGCAATATACCCCTGAAGACACGTAGAGGAGGGCCTCAGAATTTTTTTCCCATTTTTAAGGATGGGACTCCAAGTCTGGTGAAGCCTATGCACTTATTACAAGGGCTGAAAAACATTTACCCTTAGGGGTATACATCTATATATGTAAGAGAATTGTAGAGGTAGACCTCGTACAAATCCTGAAAAAATGTTGAAGGAGGGCATTATAGACAACCAGGAAAAATTTATAACAATGGCCGCCTGATGACTCTGTAAAGAATTTGAATGAGGGTCGCCTTGTGACCCTCAAAAGATTTTGAGTAAGGGCCCTTTATGACCCTCAAAAGAACAATATACAGTCATATGAAAAAGTTTGGGCACCCCTATTAATGTTAACCTTTTTTCTTTATAACAATTTGGGTTTTTGCAACAGCTATTTCAGTTTCATATATTCAATAACTGATGGACTCAGTAATATTTCTGGATTGAAATGAGGTTTATTGTACTAACAGAAAATGTGCAATCCGCATTTAAACAAAATTTGACCGGTGCAAAAGTATGGGCACCTCAACATAAAAGTGACATTATTATTTTGTAGATCCTCCTTTTGCAAAAATAGACTCTAGTTGCTTCCTGTAGCTTTTAATGAGTTCCTGGATCCTGGATGAAGGTATATTTGACCATTCCTGTTTACAAAACAATTTCAGTTCAGTTAAGTTTGATGGTCGCCGAGCATGGACAGCACGCTTCAAATCATTCCACAGATTTTCAATGATATTCAGGTCTGGGGACTGGGATGGCCATTCCAGAACATTGTAATTGTTCCTCTGCATGAATGCCTGAGTAGATTTGGAGCGGTGTTTTGGATCATTGTCTTGCTGAAATATCCATCCCCTGCGTAACTTCAACTTCGTCACTGATTCTTGCACATTATTGTCAAGAATCTGCTGATACTCAGTTGAATCCATGCGACCCTCAACTTAACAAGATTCCTGGTGCCAGCATTGGCCACACAGCCCCAAAACATGATGGAACCTCCACCAAATTTTACTGTGGGTAGCAAGTGCTTTTCTTGGAATGCCGTGTTTTTTTGCCTCCATGCATAACGCCTTTTTGTATGACCAAACAACTCAATCTTTGTTTCATCAGTCCACAGGACCTTCTTCCAAAATGTAACTGGCTTGTCCAAATGTTCTTTTGCATACCTCAGGCGACTCTGTTTGTGGCGTGCTTGCAGAAATGGCTTCTTTCGCATCACTCTCCCATACAGCTTCTCCTTGTGCAATGTGTGCTGTATTGTTGACCGATGCACATTGATACCATCTGCAGCAAGATGATGCTGCAGGTCTTTGGAAGTGGTCTGTGGATTGTCCTTGACTGTTCTCACCATTCTTCTTCTCTGCCTTTCTGATATTTTTCTTGGCCTGCCACTTCTGGGCTTAACAAGAAGTGTAACTGTGTTCTTCAATTTCCTTACTATGTTCCTCACAGTGTAAACTGACAGTTTAAATCTCTGATACAACTTTTTGTATCCTTCCCCTGAACAACTATGTTGAATAATCTTTGTTTTCAGATCATTTGAGAGTTGTTTTGAGGAGCCCATGATGCCACTCTTCATAGGAGATTCAAATAGGAAAACAACTTGCAAGTGGCCACCTTAAATACCTTTTCTCATGATTGGATACACCTGCCTATGAAGTTCAAAGCTCAATGAGGTTACAAAACCAATTTAGTGCTTTAGTATGTCAGTAAAAAGTAGTTAGGAGTGTTCAAATCAAGAAATTGATAAGGGTGCCCATACTTTTGCACCGGTCAAATTTTGTTTAAATGCGGATTGCACATTTTCTGTTAGTACAATAAACCTCATTTCAATCCAGAAATATTTCTCAGTCCATCAGTTATTAGATATATAAAACTGAAATAGCTGTTGCAAAAACCCAAATTGTTATAAAGAAAAAGGTTAACATTAATAGGGGTGCCCAAACTTTTTCATATGACTGTACCATTCTTTGGATGGGAAGGAGTGCATGGGAATACACCAGAAAAAAATGGGACATTTGAATTAGCTTTAGGTTCTGCTGCTGTCATTTGATGGGGTTTGGAAATTTGGGCCAATCCAGGCCTTCTTCATTTGATAAGAGTCAGCATTTTCAGTTGACAGGTGGATGCACATATCAGTTATTATGTGCCTGGCAGCATTGAAAACCTGCTCTGACAAAATTCTAGCTGTAGAGCAGAACAGCACCTCCAAGGTGTTAAAGGACAGTTCATGCAACATGTCCAGCTTTTATACACAATAGTTGTATGGCACAGAGGAATTATGAAGGTCGTGGTTTGGTTGACCGTTTTCTAAAACTTTTCCCTCCTACTCAGACTACCCTGCACAACAGGGCCTGGGTGCTTGGAGAGTCTAATGAAAGTGTCCCTGAACTTTGCTTGTGTTCCCCTACCTATGTTGGACTTGGTATATGTCTCCCTCATCTCTCCTCCTTGGTTGCCCAAGGAACTATGACCTCTGCTGCTAGCGTTGTCAGATGTGAATTTTTGTACTAATTGTTTGACTAGGTCCTTTTGGAATTGTACCATTTCACTAGCCCTTTTCAATGCAGGAAGGGGAGATGGAAAGTTCTCCTTGTAGCGTGGGTCTAGATCTAGAATAGTGAACATCCAGTAATCAGTGTCGGCCAAATGACCACTCTTTTTTTCGCATTTTCTTGAAAAAAGCTCCACACTAGGGAACACCTTACCTAGCAAGCATGGAAACTTGCTACTTGTGGGTGCTTATGAGGAACAGTTACCTGCCTTCTCAATTTGTCCACCCCACTGCCTCTTCCTGCTTGTTGTGGTGCTGCACTCTACATGGCACCACCAAGGTTGGGACAATGACTTCATCGTCCATCACCTCATCTTCCAATTCCACACTCTGGTTCTCCTGACTTATTGATTTAACAACATGACTTTTTGGCAACTGTGTTTCATCACCATCTATGTCTTGAGATACTTATTGTCATGCCCCACCGTCGTCTTCTGTTGACAATGACTGCTCAAATATTTGGGCATCACTAAACACAACCTCCTCACGTCCCTCTTGAAACGTTTATGGCAAGAGGCCAGAATGAGTAAATGGAAATGGGACTCAACATCATGGGAGGAAGGAGAATCAGGGTGAGAATTATGTAGTCCAGACTCTTGGATAGTGAGACTAGACCATGTGGAAGACAAGGTGGTGCTGGCAAACATACTAGAAATATTATCCGCCATCCAACCGACCACCTGTTTACATTGCTCTGGCTTCAAGAGTGTTGTCCCATACCCCTCTGCAAATTGGGACAGGAAGATAGGTCTCATGGATGAATAAATTGATTGTGCTCCCACAGCAGGCACAGTTTTACCTGACCCATGGCCTTGGCCTCTACACCATCAGCAGCATATCCACTTCCCTGTCCTTTACCACATGCCTTGCACATTTTAAACTAGGTAGATGTCGCCACCGCACTAGGGCAATCGGGAAGAGCCGGGTAAAGTGCTGATATTGTCGCATCTAGTGGAAGCGGCAATTCCAGGTGGCTGCAGGCTGCTAATTTTAGGCTGGGGGGCTTCCAAAAAGTACAGGTCTCCCCAGCCTGATAATACCAGACCCCAGCTGTCGGGCTTTATTTTGAGTAGGTATCAAAATGAGGGGGAATGCATGCCACTTTTTTAAATTATTTATTTATTATTATTTATTTGTTTATTAATAATAATAATAAAAAAATATGCGATTCCTCCTATTTTGATACACAGCCAAGATGAGCACACAGCTGAGAGCTGCAGCCTTTAGACTTGGCTTTATCTGTGCTAGATTCAATATATGGGGGGACCCTACGCCAATTGTCTTATTTATTTTATACTACAATACTGATGTGCAGGCAGGGTCTGTGATTCCAACCAATCATAGATGCTGCCTGGGGGCGAGGTCTAACAATAGGCAATCAGAGACACTGATGAACGGGAAAAGAAGTGAATATGCATTAGGGATAATTATCAGCCCCGGAAGTACAGGCCCGGGGATACTCACGTGTACCACTTTAACACTTTTGCATCCTTTTTTTTTTTTACAGTGGCCAATCACAGCCATGCAAATACTTGACATGGCTGTGATGGGCAGAGAGAGGATGTTTTTTGCCATCCGAACAATTACCAATCCTTGGCAAGATCACCGAGTTTTGCGATAAATGATTGGATGTCCGATCTGGCCAAAAGATCGTATAATTTTAACATTTTCTGATCTTTGCCGATCAGGATCAATCATCTCTAGTTCTGACCCAAAGAACCAAAGAATAAAGCTGTCATCACTTTTACGACATGATGAATGGCATAAAAAGCAACAAACAAAAAACAATTCTTGAATTTCTGTTTCTTTTTGATTCTGTCACACAAAATGTGTAATAGAAAGCAATCAAAAACATTATGTAGCCCAAAATGGTTCCCATAAAAATTCCCATACTGGAAAAAACAAGCCCCCACTGGACTCTCATCAGAAATCTAAAAAAAAATTAGCCTTCAAACTTTGGTGAAGCCAAAGACCTTTATTTTGTAAAAAAGCATTTTTAGTGTGATCGGAGGTAAACCTAAAAAATAAATACAATATTTCTGATATTTTCAAAAAGAAACGCAAAAAATATCATCCTAAATTTACCACTAACGTGAAGTACGATATGTCACGAAAAGCAATCTCAGAATCACTGGGATCCATTGAAGCATCCAAGAGTTATAACCTGTCAAGTGGTATGTACAAATGGAACAGGGGCTCCTTAGCTGACCCTAAGACTTGGGCCCCCGTGCTGCCCCATATCTCGAAGATAGGCCCCCAGCGAGCCCTGATACTACTCCACCCCCACCCAGGGAGTGGGCTGGAAACCTAGTTAAGAAAACCCCACAAACAGGCAGAGACAAGGGTAAACGAAAATTTGTGCACTCAAACACAAAAGAGGGACAGTAAGTGAACTGGGGAGTAAAGCAAAAGGGGTAGGAAATAAATACACAACTGGAGAACTCACACACCATGCAGAACCACAACTTGTAGATCACCATAGAACTGGAAAACCACAGGAACCGAGGAAGCAGAAGCTATATCCGGCACTCAGCCCCAGAAACAAGAACCTTATGAAGGGTAAAGGCGGCTGAGGATAGTAATCAGCAACCTGAGCTCCCAGCAAATAATCACGAGCCAGCAAGAATTAACTCCTGCTATACTGGAGAGCAGTGAAGCCCGACACAGCTGATGCCCAAGAGAGGCTCTGCAACTAAGGGATTCCAGGCTGCTTGTCAGACTCTGCAGTGTGAACAGAGTCTGATGCCACCATGACACCCAGCGAGTTCAACACTGAACACCGCACGACATCTAATATATAAAGCTGAATGTGTGTGTGTGTGTGTGTGTGTGTGTGTATGTATGTGTGTATGTCCGGGATTGGCATCTGCACCGTCGCAGCTACAGCCACAAAATTTTGCACACTCACACGTCTGGACCCCGAGAGCGTCATAGGCTATGTTTTGAGGGGAAATTTTAATCCCGCGCTTTACAGTTATTCACCAAAAAACCTGCCTCCATTAAAGCAAATTTAGCTGGGAGCCACAGTGCAGCCAGAACTTCAGAAGAATGCGCAGCCACACCCTTATATGGAATGTTGGCGTGTCACAATTCAGCAAGGGAAAGAGACAGACACAGGCAGGGAAAGAGGCAGACACAGACAGGGTAAGAAACAGACATAGACAGGGTAAGAGACAGACACAAAGAGACAGACAAAGACAAAGAGACAGACTGACAGGGAAAGAGACAGACACAGACAAAGAGACAGAGACAGATACAGGGAAACAGACAGACAGAGAAAGAAAGGGAAAGAGACAGACAGGGTAAGAGACAGACAAAGACAGGTAAAGAGACAGACAAAGAGACAGACACAGGGAAAGAGACAGAGGGAAAGAGACAGACAGGGAAAGAGAGGGAAAGAGACAGACAGGGAAAGTGACAGAGATAGATAGACAGACAGGGAAAGAGATAGACAGACAGGGAAAGAGATTGAGAGAGACGGAGAAAGAGACAAAGACAGTCAGAGACAGACAGAGAAAGAGACAGACAGGGAAAGAGATAGAGAGAGACAGAGAGATATATACAGAGGGGGAGACAGACAGAGAATGGGAGAGAAACAGAGAGACAGTTACTATCCCGGGTGTTAATACATTCTATTTATACATTCTACCCCGGGAATGTTAATACATTCTATTTTGCTAACAATAGTAATATTAACCCGGGCGAAGCCAGGTAGTACAGCTAGTAAGCTCATAAAGTGACACTGGTCAGAATTTGAAAAAGTGACCTGGTCATGAAGGGGAAAACAGGCTTAGAGGTGAAGGGATTAGAAGGATTGTCCACTACTTCGATTCTGATTGCCTTCCCTTAAGAAAGGTCATCAATATTAGTCACTACCACTGATCAGATTTCTGCAGCTCTGGAAAGATGTAAATAGTCAGAACACTACAGCTCTGTACACAGTGCAGTGGCCGTGGTGCCGCAGCTCAGATCCTTTCACTTCAAAAGAAGCCATATGGTGCTGAGCCTGTCCCATACTCTGTTTACATCCTGTGCCTGCCAGGATGGCAAATGGCTGATAGTTGGTGCTGCATGGTGGCATATCGAGGACCAATTTTAAGGATAATCCCTAAGTAGCAAATAACTCCCTTTACCAGTGGAATAGTATAAGAAGTCCTTAGTGGTTTCTCTACTGAACAGTAATGTTTGCAGATAAGCTGTAAATTCAGTAACCAAATCTCATAAGTCCTTGTCACGGTGTTCAGGGTTATTTTATCATCCTCTCTACACGGACGATGTAGTATAAGGTGGTCGTCTTATTTAATGGGAGATGCCTATAAAAATTCATACTGCTATGAAGCATTGGTTCCACTTCTTCAGGGTGAATTCTCCATGCACATTGAGTGTTGATAATGTCCATCATACGGCATTTAGGAAGTATATGAACCCGCAGCCATAATAAATTATGAAACCGAGTATTATATTATCTCCCCACAAGTCTCATAATATTTTTTCCACACTTCTTGAATGGAATTGTAAGTCTTCAGCAGGTTATATGATGTTTGGTTCTTTTATAGAAATATATTATTCTACAAACTTCCTCCTCTTTTCCCTCTCTCAGTCTGAGACATCATTGTCTCCATTTCTCTTATGGTTATCTCATCATAATACACTCCCTTTAACCTGCATAAGTAACTCATTACTAGAGATGAGCGATGTACGAGTCGCACCGTTCGCCAATTTCAAATTCGAGTGATTTTGGGCGGTGTTCGAGTCGTTCGACGAACTCGAACGATTTGCTTCAAGTTAGGCTGTTCGAGTTACCGTTCCATAACGGTTCGATCACCAAAAGCATGGCTTTTCACAATAAGGCTATGTGCGCACGTTGTGTATTTGCATGCATCCTGCGTCCCCAGCACAATCCCTCTCTCTTTCCTACTCACCGATCAGCTGCACGGCTGTCACAAAGCTCCGGCGGCTTTTTCTCTTTTGAAAATGGCTGCCGCTCATTATTCAATCTGGCATTCCCTGCTTTCCCCGCCCACCGGCGCCCATGATTGGTTGCAGTCAGGCACGCCCCCACGCTGAGTTACAGCTGTCTCACTGCAATCAATCACAGCCGCCAGCGGTCGGGTCTATATCGTGCAGTAAAATAAATAAATAAATGATAAAAAAAAACAAAACCTGCAGTTCCCCCAAATTTTGATACCAGCCAAGATAAAGCCACATGGCTGGAGGCTGGTATTGCCAGAATAGAGAGCGCCACGTTATGGGGAGCCGACCACCCTAACAATATCAGCTGCATCCATTAGATGCGACAGTCCCGGGACTCTACCTGGCTCATCCTGAATTGCACTGGTGCGTTGGCAATCAGGGTAATAAGGTTAGGTTAATCATGACAGGCGTCTCCCCGAGATACTTTCCATGATTAACCTGTAAGTGAAAGTAAATAAACACATAAACCCGAAAAATCCTTTATTTGGAATAAAAGACCAAAAAAAACCTCATTTACCTCTTTATTAATCCCCAAACAACAATCCAGGTCTGAAGTAATCCACACAACACTTTCAGCTCTGCTACATGAAGCTGACAGGGAGCACCATAGAACACGAGCACTCTGTGTCAGCTCTACGCAGCAACTGAAGTGAGCTGCGCTGTCACCGGAGACTTCACCCAAGTAGTGCCTACATGTGATCGTGATCTCTCTCTCTCTCATTCTCTCTCTCTTTTTCCCTCTTTCTCTCTCTTTTTCTCTCTTTCTCTCTCTTTCTTTTTCTATCTTTTTCTCTTTTTCTCTTTCTCTCTCTTTCTTTCTCTCTCTCTTTTCTCTCGTTCTCCCTCTCTCTCTCTCCTCTTTGTAGCTGAATAATCCACTTCTGGATTCTCTACTGCAATATGTCAAGATTACCAAATCTTCCTATACTTTTCATTACAGACAGTTACACAATGGGTAGAGCTGCCGCCTAAGGAGAATTAGTTCACGCGTTCGAGTCCCAGCCGTCCTGGTAAAGAATTTAATTTAATTTATTTATAATTTTAAATTATAATATAATTATAATTTAATTTAATTATGCACTGAGGGGAGGAGCCAGACATCAGCTGTGAGCCGCGGGACACACCTCTAAAATCGGAGCAGTTCACGGAATGAGGCTGCATTGCTCTCTCCTCTCTCTTTCTCTCTCTCGCTCTCTTTCTCTCTCTTTCTCTCTCTTTCTCTCTTTTCCCTCTTTCTCTCTCTCTCTTTTTTTCCTCTATTTTTCTTTCTTCTCTATTTTTCTTTCTCTCTTTTTCTCTCTTTCTCTCTTTTTCGTTCTTTCTCTCTCTCTCTCTCTCTTTTTCTCTCTTTTTCTTTGTTTTTCTCTCTTTTTCTTTCTTTCTCTCTCTTTTTCTCTCTCTCCTCTCTTCTCTCTCTCTCTTTTCTCTCTCTTTTCTCTCTCTCAGACCTGGCGATGATCAGCTGATGCGGTCACCTGACGGAATCAGCTGACACTATAAGTCGAGAGGTGAGGCCGGCTTTTTACCGCCCGGCCGGCTAAACTATTGTACCGCCCCGCGCTCGGCTGCAGCTGAGCTGCTCGGATCTGGGCTCATTGGTGGGTGGCTCGAGCGCTTCCGGACCCGGGGTCACTTCGCTCTGAAAGGATGCTGGCGCTACGTAGGGGGGTGGTAGGTAGCTATACGGCCAGAGCCGTGTTTGAGTTCATGACGCCACCCACGGGATGTGGTGAAGGTGTAGACACCACCGCTGCAGTTACGGGGCACTCGGGGGAGATGGTTATGCAGCAAGATGTTAACTCCTCCGTGGGCAGGGATGATTGCCCCGGGACCCGTTGTGGAGTGTAGCTGGGCGGTGCAGGGCGGTGCGCGGCCGGATGGCACTGTTGTACTCACTGTTATTGACACACAAGTCTCTGGTAAACAGAGTTGATGGTGGTCGGTGCCCACAGCCGGCTGCGTCTGGTCCCCCAACCCAGTTCGGTGGTCTTTGCCTTTCTCCTGCACCGTGTAGTGTATGTGTAGACTGCCTGCGCTTCAGCAATGGGAGTCCGCTCCCCGGCTGTGTGTATGTCGGGAGAGCCCATTTGCCCGCAGACGCTGGCCTGTGGGATCTCTCTGCCTGTGCGGTGGATTTCTATCCCCCTCGGTGGGCTGTTGTCTTCAGTCTGGACTTGGGTGGGAAAGGACCTATAGTCCAGACTGCAATGAGTGAATTAACTCAGTCCAGTGGATTCTTGACCTTGTTTTAGGGTCTGAGTACCACCTGTGTGCTCCGCTTTCCAGTCGGTTCCCCAAGTCAGTACCGGCGGGCCACTACCCTGTCCCGGTCCATCACGGTTCCACCGAGCCGTCTCCCCAGCTCCTGCAGGCTAGGCCACCGTATGTCTCCTAGCCAAGGTGTGCGGGCTATGACCCTCACACCTGTCAGTCTGACACAGGCCTGTACCACCGGCCTATCCTCCTCCCCTCCCCTCTGAACTGAACTGACTGTTTCCTGCCTCAGGCCCTCTGAACTCCTCGGTGGGTGTGGCCAACTGCCTGGCTCTGCCCCCCTGATGTGTCCATTAAGCACTGAGGGAGGTGACTAGGGTTTATGTGGGTTGGCTGGTGTTACCTTGTGTGGGACTGGTGTTGTGTGGGGCGCTATCTGTGACTACCTGGCTAGTCCAGGGTGTCACACTATCAGCTGCTGCTGTCGGACAGGAGTCTGCACAGAAGTGTGTAGTTTTTTGTTGTTTTTTTTTTGCACTGATGCATCAGCTGATTGAATAAAAGCCGTTTATACAATCAGCTGCTGTGTCATGTGATTCAGGCCCTTGAACCTGACACATCATCTGATCGCTTTGCCTTCCAGCAAACCGATCAGATGATATTGGATCCGGATTGGACGGCATGGGACCCTTGACCTAGGATTACTGCGGGGGGGGGTTCTTTATTTCAATGGAGATGGAGTCGCTAATTGTGTTGTGTTTTATTTGTAATAAAAATATTTTTCGGTGTGTTGTGTTTTTTTTATCTGTACTAGAAATTCATGGTGGCCATGTCTAATATTGGCGTGACACCATGAATATCGGGCTTAGGGCCGATTGATAATATACAGCTAGCCCTAACCCTATTATTACCCAGCGAGCCACCCGTCACCAGGGCAGCTGGAAGAGTTGGATACAGCGCCAGTAGATGGCGCTTCTATGAAAGTGCCATTTTATGGGGCGGCTGCGGACTGTAATTCGCAGTAGGGGTGCCCAGAAAGCTTGGGCACCCTGCGCTGCGGATTCCAATCCCCAGATGCCTAGTTGTACCTGGCTGGACACAAATTTGGGCGAAGCCCACGTAATTTTTTTTTAAAATTATTTCATGAATTTCATGAAATAATTAAAAAAAAGGCTTCCCTATATTTTTGGTTCCCAGCCGGGTACAAATAGGCAGCTGGGGGTTGGAGGCAGCCCATAGCTGCCTGCTGTACCTAGCTAGCATACAAAAATATGACGAAGCCCATGTAATTTTTGGGGGGGGGCAAAAAACCCCTACATACAGACCTGAATGGAGCATGCTGAGCCTTGTATTTCTACCATAATGTAGGAACAGATAATTAGCTGAAATTGTGGATGATCAATGAGAATTTTTTATTGGGAATATCCTTGGAGGTACAATGTATTTTGATGTTACTGTCCCTCAAATTGGAGAGACACATGGTGCTCCTTCCGGTCCCCAGTCAGTCTCTTCTTCCAGCAGAGAGGGTACACCACCGCTGCAGCCAATCAGATGCCACATTCATGGCCAACTGATCAGTGATTGGTTACAGTGGTGATGTGGAATTATCAGAAATAGCATCCAAGGTGGGATTCACCTAGGTAGAAAGAGTAACCTCACAATTTGTAGTGAAAATAGCAATGAGGTGATTAAAACTTAACCTTTAATGAGACTATATAAAACACAAACTAAAATGTGCTCCTGAAATAAAAACACTGTCAATTTACAGTGTGTCTTAGGTGACCCATAAACAAGCAATGTATTCTCACGTACCACCTGTATTCCTACCCAGCGGGGATTAGAAATCACATAAAGGGACCGGTACCAAAAATTGAGCGCAGGGTAGACCTGGGACAAAGATAACATCAACCCCACAAATCAAACAATGAATTGATCTCACCCAGTTCAGTCGTCAACGTCCATCCTGCCAGAATACCGTCCACTCCAGTCATAAAGATGGGTCAGGAGCAGGACCTTGCTTCACAGTAATACACTGGCCCTCAAAAGTATAGCTCCCACCCTGACAAGGGCAGTCCACAGCTAACCCTGCACTGTGGCTCCCCCAGTTGGTCCTGGTGCCTCCCATGGTGATGTGGATTATTGGCAAAAAAGTAATCATGGTATCACAGGGTGTACAGATGGAAAAGGGGCTCCTAGGCTGACCCTAAGACTGGGACCCCTGTGCTGTCCCTTATCTCAAAGGTAGACTGGATGGTAGCCAGGTTTGAGCCTCCAATGTGGCCCTGTCTCCTCTCCAAGCCCAGATACTACTTCCCCCCCACCCAGTGCGCCGGAAACCCAGTAACCAGAACCCCATAAAGAATCACAGACAAGGGTATATGAAAATTTGTGCGCACTGCACATGAACACAAAGGAGGGACAGTATGTGAACTGGGGAGTAACGCAAAAGGGGTAGGAAATAAATGCACAACTGAAAGACTCACACACTATGCTGAACTGCAACTTGAAGATCGCCATACAACCGGATAACCACAGGAACCAGGAAACAAACAGCTATATCCGGCAGACAGCCACAGAACCCAGAACGTTATAAAAGCTGGAGATGGTGATCAGCAGCCTGAGCTCCCAGCAGCTGATCACAGGCAGGCAGAAATTAACTCCTGCTGAGATGGAGAGCAATGAAGCCAGAACCAGCTGATGCCCATGACAGGCTGTGCAACTAAAGAATCCCAGGTAGCGTGTTGGACTCTGCAGTGTGTGAATAGTGCCCAATGCCCCTATGACACCCAGCGAGTGCAATGCAGAACACTGCACAACACATGGAGACTGTTGGAGGAACTCTAAAGCAGTATGGAAGAGTGCCATGGGATCGATAGGCAAGTATAGATTGTTTTTTAAACCAATTATTTTAGACCGTCCTGGGCCCAGGATTTTTTTTAAAGCACTGGAGAATACTTTAAAACTCAGAAAACACAATACGAGCGAGCTGTCTATACACTGTTTCTTTTTCCAGTCTCTTATTCGTTTTTTCTTTATAATTCATTTTGTAGCCATCTACATCTAAACGCTGAAAGGTTCCTCAGCCTATATTAGTATACATGGCCCCACCAGAGCTGTATCTATGGAATGATATGTGTACATGTGAAATTTAGATGCAAGTAGATTCAAGGATATCAACACAACGAGATCTTTTGGCAAAAATAGGCAATTAAAACATTGGAACCTAATACAAGGCAGATGTTTTGCTTAGCAAGTCCTTGTTATATCCAGAGTTCATAAGGTTCCACCATATGTAAATGATTTAGGAAAAAAAGAAAGAAAAATAAAAACTATAATGCATCTGAGAAATAATGTGTGACGATCTCCTATCTTTTTGTCGATCTCAAGACCTATAATGGTGCACGGTGAATGGTAACAGAGACCATACAGGAATGTGGCATAAACAAAGATGTAATGGAAATACTTTGCTGATAATTTTTTTCTTTTAGTTAAAGTCTAAAGTGTGGGATATAACTAAAGAAGGTATTGACAGATCAAAGAAGGAGAAGTGTTGACATTACTTGTGCAGGAAAGATTGAAAATGCAGTATAAGGATTCCAAAAAACTAACCATGTAAAAGAAAACAACAAAAAGAGAAAAATAAAAATATTGACTTGAATTTAGGTCTCGAATTCAAACATTGTTCTTTCCCTTACGGGTAGTTTTAAAAAAGTAACCAGTGCTTTGGACACCCTTCCTTGGTCCAGTGCTTAGTAGAGATGAGCGAACCTGAGGTTCGGTCATCAAACCGAATTAACACTGGGCTTTGGTTCAGCGTTCAAATGATTTACGAGAGCTTAAATTGCACGAGTAACGCTGTGCAAAGCTATCCTGTATTATTTGATATTACAAAAAAAAATTCTGTAGCACAAATTGCTAAAAAAGTTAATGCAAGTTAGGATAGAAAGGTGTCAGGACACAAAGTGCGTTGTATCTTGCAGTGCTTGGGACTGGGCAGCCATGAACTAGTCTGTGTTTCCTTGATGACCTCTGTCTACTGCCTGCGATAGGCACATGAGCATCAAAATTGGTCCATGAAGCAATGATTGCAGAATATTTTCTTTTACAACATGGACATCTGGGTGCTTACTGAGGTAAGAAATTTCACCATGATAAGAAGACTAGCCAAAGAGACAGTGTGATACCCTAGGTAATTGGGACGGTTCATTGCATGAATCTTATTTTGACACATATCATCTACCGAAACATGGTTGTAGAACAAGTGAATGGAGCAGCCATACAATGCCGTAATGCATTGGCCTCTTAAACCAGGGTAATATGCCTTTCTGCACTTCAAAAAATGTTCAAGAATAGTTTGATTAAAATAATAAATAGGGAGGATCAAATATCACAAATATTCGGCAATATTCAGCTTTGCGAATATTCAACAAATAGGTCGCCGCTATGCGAATATTCGATGCGCAATGTAAGTCTATGGGAAGCCCGAAAAGTTGCTATTCGGCAACTATTCGGGTTGCCCATAGACTTACATTGCGCATTGAATATTCGCAAATAGTCAAATAGCGATGACCTATTAGTCAAATATGGGCGTTGACGAATATTTGAGGTATTCGATCATCCCTAATAATAAACTATTCAAATTATTAACTTAGCCTCATTTAGTCATTTCCCTAGATCTCAAACTGATCGAGCATGTGTGGGGTGAACTGGAAAAAATCGGATCCATGGAAATCCTGCCATTTTCCCCTTGATATAATTTTCCATCTCCTGTGTGGCCATTGTGCTGGTAGCTAATCACATCTTTAGTTATTATACTGAAAACTGGATCCATTTGTCTTGACCACTAAGTAAGCATTATTGACTTTTTAATAGACTTTGGGACTGTTATGCTGTATGACAGACAGCTTCTAAGCTCTGGCATACTCATAAGCTTCCTAAGGAACCATGAAAAGGGGAAAAACATCGAGGCTTGACAAGCTTGAGAGAGGGAGGCTTGCGACCTGCAAACAACGTGACATGGTTTGCACACACTCCAGCAGGAATTTTTGCTTACTCCTCCATACATGTCTTCTTCAGATCTTTCAGGTTTCTTTTGCATTTCAGCTCCATCCAAAGATTTTCTAATGGATTCAAGTCTGAAGAATGGCTAGGCCCCTCCAAGACCTTGAAATGCTTCTTACAGGGCCACTTCTTAGTTTCCCTGGCTGTGTGTTTCAGGTCATTGTCATGCAGGAAGACCTAGCCATGACCCATCTTCAATATTCTTGCTGAGTGAAGGAGGTTGTTGGCCTTAATCTCCTGATACATGACCCCATTCCTCCTTCTTTCAATATGGTGCAGTTGTTCTATTCCCTTTGCAGAAAAGCAGCCGCAAAGTAAAGTGTTTTCACGCTGATGCTTCAGGGTTCGGACAGTGTTCTTGGGGTTGTACTCATCCTTCTTCTTCCTCCAAACGGGGTGAGGGAAGTTGATACCCAAAAGTTCTATTTTGGTTTTATCTGACCACATGACCTTCTCTTATGCCTCCTCTGGATCATCTGGATGGTCATTGGCAAACGTCAAACAGGCCTGGGCATGTACTGGTGTGAGCAGGGGGACCTTTCGTGCCCTGCAGGATTTTAATCCATGATGGTGTAGTGTGTTACTAACAGTAATCTTTTGTGATTGTGGTCCCAGCTTTCTCCAGGTCATTGACCAGGTCCTCCTGTGTAGTTCTGGACTGATTTCTGACCTTTCTCAGAATCATCCTTACCCTCACAAGGCAAGATCTTGCATGGAGCCCCAGATCAAGTAAGATTGACTTAAATATAATATAGAAAAATTCTGGCTGCGACTGCTACAAATATAGGTGCTGCAGGGTAATATAATAGTCACAAGTAATGGGAAACCCAAGCACTCAAATAAATAAGGCAGAAAATGAAAATTTGGATGCTAGTGTATTTATTTACAACCGACAAAATACATGCAGAATGTGAACCCTGACACAAAGCAACAAACCAACGTTTCGGTTTATCAGACCTTTCTCAAGGTAGTTGCTTATACTAGAGATGCAGGGACCTACGGGTCACAGGGACAGCCGTCAGGGTAGAGAATAAGTGGAGGGCATCACATTCAGCAGTATGCGGTATCAAGATGATGGTGATGGGGTGAATAAACACAGAGGCACAAGAGGAGAGGAGAGAACGCCTGCTCAGAAGGAACCATGTGGTGCTGGAACAGCAGTGGCAGTGGTAGTGGCAGCATCTCTAGTATAAGCAACTACCTTGAGAAAGGTCCGATAAACCGAAACGTTGGTTTGTTGCTTTGTGTCAGGGTTCACATTCTGCATGTATTTTGTCGGTTGTAAATAAATACACTTGCATCCAAATTTTCATTTTCTGCCTTATTTGAGTGCTTGGGTTTCCCATTACAAGTAAGATTGACTGTCATCGTGTGTTTCTTCCATTTTCTAATTGTGCCAACAGTTGTTGCCTTCTAACCAACCTGCTTGCCTATTATCCTGTAACCCATCCAAGTCTTGTGCAGGTCTACAATTTTGTTGTTGGTGTCCTTGGAGAGCTCTTTAGTCTTGGCCATGGTGGAGAGGTTGGAGTATGAATGATTGAGTGTGTGGACAGGTGTCTTTCATTCAAGTAACAAGTTCAAACAGGTGAAATTAATACACATAATGAGTGCAGAGTAGGAGGGCTTCTTAAAGAAAAAATAACAGGTCTGTGAGAGCCACAACTTTTGCTGGTTCATAAGTGATAAAGTACTTATTTCATGCAATAAAATGCAAATTAATTATTTATAAATTCATACAATGTGATTTTCTGAATTTTTGGGGGAATTCTGTCACAGTTGAAGTGTACCTATGATAAAAATTATAGACCGCTCCATTCTTTCCAGGTGGGAAAACTTGCAAAATCAGCAGGTTATCAAATACAGTGTCTATCAGCCTTTTCCTACTCCATCTCATCACAAAGTTTAATTTGGATACAACCTGAATCATCATCTATCTTTCATCCTACTTAACTTACCTACCTTATCTATGTATCACAATAAATGACATCATGCTTTCCCCTGTACCAAAAGTCCGCTGCCTTGGAGTAAAGCTGGGTTCACACTAAACGACAGCGACAACGACGTCGCTGTTACGTCACCATTTTCGGTGACGTAACAGCGACCTTGTAAGTCGCTGTTATGATCGCTGCTTAGCTGTCAAACACAGCAGAAGCAGCGATCATAACGTCGCTGTGCTACATGTGCAGAGAGCAGGGAGCCGCGCTTAGCGCTGGCTCCTTGCTCTCCTAGGTACAGTACACATCGGGTTAATTAACCCGATGTGTGCTGCAGCTACATGTCACAGTGCAGAGAGCAGGGAGCCGCGCGCACTGCTTAGCGCTGGCTCCTTGCTCTCTTTGCTACAGTATACATCGGGTTAATTACCCGATGCATACTGCAGCCACATGTCACAGTGCAGGAGCCGGCACTGGCAGCAAGAGTGGCGGAGGCTGGTAACCAGCGTAAACATCGGGTAACCAGGGAAAGGACTTCCCTTGGTTACCCGATGTTTACGCTGGTTACAGCTTACCGCAGCTGCCAGTGCCGGCTCCTGCTCGCTTCATTTCGTCGCTCTCTCGCTGTCACACACAGCGATGTGTGTGTCACAGCGGGAGAGTGACGACGAAAAAATGAAGCTGGACATTCAGCAACGACCGGCGACCTCACAGCAGGGGCCAGGTCGTTGCTGGATGTCACACACAGCGACAGCGACGGGACGTCGCTGCAACGTCACCGAAAATGGTGACGTAGCAGCGACGTCGTTGTCGTTGTCGCTGTGTGTGACACCAGCTTAACTCTTGATTCTACCTTATCCTTCAAACCGCATATCTAAGCTCTTACCACCTCCTGCCACCTCAACTTAAAATATTTCAAGAACCCGTCCTTTCCTCAACCCTAAATCTATAAAAATGTTATTGCATGATCTTATCTCATGCCTCAACGACTGCAGTATCCTCCTCTGTGACCTCCCAGCTAACATTCTTGTACTTCTCAAGTCCACCCTTAACTCTGCTGCCCGACTAATGCACGTCTCTTCTCGCTACTCGACCACCTCACCGCTTTGCAACTGCCTTCATTTGCTTCCACTTATTCAATGTATCCAGTTCAAACTACTAGCAAGATCTACAAGCAATCTGTCTCCTCCATATATGTCCAAACTAATCTTATATCATCCCACATGTAATTTCCAAAGACCCTCTTCTCTCTTCCATGCTTGTATATTCCTCTTCGAATCACCTCCAAGACATCTCCCCAGTGTCCACCATTCTCTGGAATGCTGTGCCCCAACACGTCCGATTATCCATCACATTGAGAACTTTCAGATGGAACTTGAAAATCCATTTCTTCAAGAAAGTTTACAGCCTGCAATGACCCTGCCACCATCTCATTACCACCGGAGCTACAGCAACCCCCCTAACCTACTGTCTCCTTATACTGTAGATTGTAAGACCATAAGGGCAAGGCCCTCTTACACAGGACCAATCTGTTATTGTTAATTTGTTTACTGTAATTTATACCTGCAATATGTATGTAACCCCTTCTCATGTACAGCACCATGGGAATCAATGGTGCTCTGAAAATCAATAATAATAATATTTATTATTATTATTAATAAAAATAATAATAATAATAATGTTAGGCAATTTTAGAGATATGCCTGTTTTGGTGTATGTCTTATGTGACCTTTTAAATTTGTTGCCTAAGTAATGTCACTTTGCTTCTTTTGGTTGCTTGTATACAGAGCCCAGAGACACTCCACCGACATTCATTACTATTGTAAATCAGTCATTCCCTGACTAGATGCCTCTCCATTACTAACCCCTGGGCTTGATGCCAGCTGTCAATTCCCAGCTGACATCAACCCCAAAATTATAACCCAGATTGCCACCACACCAGGGCAATCGGGAAGCACCAGGCAAAATGGCAAAATTAGCACATGTAATGGATGCTTCACTTAGGTGGTGGCTGTGAGAAGGTATTTTTAGACTGGGAAGGACCAAATAACCATGGACCCTTACAGCCTGATAATACAGCCCCCAATTGTCTGCTGTACCTGCGTGGGTTGTCAAAAATAAGGGGGACCTAACGTCATTTTTTAAAATGTATTCCGTATCCACATTTGTTTGTAGAGCAATTGCCCTGCTCTTTTACCCTCGTGCTTTTTTCAGTCCCCTAGCCCGTACGATGACTATTTTACAGCCATTTTACAGCACCAAAGTTCGAGTCCCCAATGACTTAAATGAAGTTCGGGGTCCGGGTTCAAGTCTGGATCCTGAACCAAACTTTAAGCTAAAGTCCAGTTGAACCTGGCGAACCCGAACTTCTGCAGGTCTGCTCATCCCTAACCATATGCATTTAAGAGAACCGTTCTCTATATACTGTAGCTGGTCATAAGCCTCCTAAATGTTCTGTACAATAACCAGTTTGGTTACAGAGGGTAAAGCACTGAATGATAAAATAAGTTGCAGTTGTCTCTTTGCAGCTGTGCTTAATATAATGGGTTTCCATGGTAACCCACTGTACAATACTTTGGCTAATAATCAAGTTCTTATGCATAAAATAATTGAAACAGATGTTACTATATTACCATATTATTAGAAGTTTTGACACAAAACGTGGGTGACTCATTTTTACTTCCTTGGTAAGACTGAGGAATATTTAGAGAAGGGCTTTTGACAATATATTAAGCCATTAAAGGGACTGGGTCACCAGGTATTTTCTCCCCCATCTAAGAGCAGCATATTGTAAGGGCAGAGACCCTGATTCCAGTGATGTGTCACTTACTGGGCTCCTGGCTGCAGTTTTGATAAAATCACTGTTTTATCTGCTGCAACTCTACCAGTTCTCTCATAGACAGCTCTGTATAATACCGCCCACACCACTGATTGGCAGCTTTCTGTGTACACTATGCATAGGCAGAAAGCTGGTAGAATAAAGAAACAACCATCTCATCCCCAGGAACCGTCCAAATCTCGGCAGCGTGGAAGCAGGGATCCCGCTGCTGCTCAGTGCTGAATCCACAGCTGAAGGAAAAGATGATCCAGCTTCTGGTTTTGTAGATAAAACCACTTTTTAATGAAAAGTCCTTTAAAATCAACAAGCCACATAAAGACGCAAATGCACATAGAACATCTCCAGGTCCATGAAAGTAAGTTTAAAGACCCCCACCAGACGCGTTTCGAGTGCATGGCTCTTAGACTTTGGTGAAACAACCAAAGTCTAAGAGCTACGATGCTCTCGAAACGCATCTAGTGGGGGTCTTTAAACTTACTTTCATGGACCTGGAGAAGTTCTATGTGCATTTGCGTCTTTAGGCAGAAAGCTGCCAATCAATGGTGGGGCGGGGTTATACAGAGCTCCTGAATATAGAGGGCTACCTGGCAGCAGGTTAACTGGTCCTTGAGGGGTAATCTCCTGCTGATAAACAGTGAATTTAACAAAACTACACTCAGCAGCCCAGTAAGTGACACATCGCTGGAATCAGGGTCTCAGTCTTCACATTAAGGTGCTTTCTAATTAGGTGGAAGAATAAACTTGCTGACAGATTCCATTGAACAGAGTTGTCTGATATTAGGATATTTCCAACTAGCAACTGGAAAGGAAAAAAAACATCTCTATAATAGAAACCGTTTAGATCATCCTACCATACGACGAATATGTCATATGTTGGTAAAGGATTTGCAGATCTGCTGCTAATATCTTGGTGACAGATACCTCTTGACACCTTCAGTTGTTGTTTTTTTAACCCTTTAATTGCCGCTGTCAGTCACTAATGGTAGTGTTCCGATTGTCCTTCCGCAACAACGTGATTATGGGATGCCAAGGGGTTGTCAAATCTGCCAGCGTCTTGCTAAGGACCACGGTTGCTGCCTTCAAGGTCGTGCGACTGGATTTCATGGAAGAACATAATTTTGTTATAACTATGCAGTGTATAGAACAAGCGATTAAAGGGGTTTTCCCATCAAAAAAGTCAATTATAAAGTTGATTTTAATCAATAGATCTTGCAATAATAATAATTTCTACAATTGGATGTGTTTTAAAAAAATGTTCCTGTGCTGAGATAATCTTATATATGTTACCCTATCTATGTACTGTGTAATGGCCGTGCCTGACCGTGCAGGGACATGGTCTG
This sequence comes from Anomaloglossus baeobatrachus, assembly GCF_048569485.1. Lineage (NCBI taxonomy): Eukaryota > Metazoa > Chordata > Amphibia > Anura > Aromobatidae > Anomaloglossus > Anomaloglossus baeobatrachus. The sequence goes on from NC_134358.1 coordinate 88,213,225, forward strand.
ATCATACCACATCTCCTGAGCAGAGGAGGATGCAAAAGAGTATACAAACATCCCAAAATATAAATGTCCCAAAATATAAATGTATAACCATGAAATCAATATTTTTAGATCATATTTACTGCACATTGAAAACTAGAAAAATAAATGCGCAAAAAATAATACTGGAATTTTTTTAATTTTTTCCACCTTTCACTGCATTTAAAATGTACGGAAAAATGGAAAAATAAATTGTAAGTATAAGGAGGTGGTTGGGTTGTCATATTCCCCCCTGAAGACACCAATCGCTCACTAGTAATATTTTATGGTTTATATCTGCTATGTAGCTGGTAGTACTACCACCGGTCAAAAGAGATCACTGATTTCCTTTTGGTAGGTTTAGATTACCCTAGGAACTATAGCAGTCTGTAGATGAAAATGGTAGGTTTAATCCATAGCCAGCTATGGGAATAGGTGGTGTTACAGGGCACAAAATATTAGGCCATTCCTGTTAGAAGCTCAGTGGAGTATTGGAAGAACACCTGATAGGAGCAGACAAGTGTAGGGAGTTGTTGGAGAGTACAAGGGAGCAAGAACCGAAACAAACGTTAGTGGTAACATAAATTTATTACAGAAGCAAGTGGGTGCAAACTGCATGAAGGCAGTTTTCAACATGAGTAACTAAAGTGTTGGCCGGGTGTGAAAGCAGGCCTTGTAAGAGAAAGGATCTGCTTAACAGGAAATATGGGAAGAGGGAAGTGACTCTGTGAGCGGCCCTTGTAAGTAATCACGGTCAGTTGTTTGGGTGCACGAGCCATAGCGTTACATATTGACCTGTGTTGACCCACACGAAGAAGAAGGAGGTGTCCCTCATTTGTTCTTTCTGTTCATTGTACACAAGTAGAATGCTGTTTCCAGAACCCATTAAGAGTGAACCTCTTTTTGCTATAGAAGATAAAAAAAATGTGTTGCCTGCTGCCTATGTACCCAAACTGTTTGCCAAGTAAAGTGTGCCTTGTTTATAACAACTCGTCTGGTGTCCTTATCCTGAAGAAAAAGGGATGGAGGAACGGAACCACCCGGGTATAAAGAAAAAGTTATTCATACTAATCAAGTCATCACACCCACACACAGCAATCCTACTTTTCTGTAGCGTACCAGTGTGCCAAATATTCGGAACTCACCCATATCTACCACCACCCCCCCACGTTTACATATGGAAAAATTGATGGCGTCCTTCAAAGCTACAAGTCAACCCTCAGAAACTAAACCTTCAAATGATTATGTGGATGGAAAAATAAAAAAAAGATAGACTCTTGGAAGAATGAGAGAAAAAAAACAAATAGTGTTAAAGAAATTTAGACATTTGACTACCCTGTCATTATTAGTACCACTGCAGTAAATAGCCAAATAGTAACGCATGGAAAAAAAAACATAGGTTACTTAGTTGACTTAGGTTACTTAGCGTACAAGCTATTACCCATTATCAACTCAGCTTTCCACAGGCACTGTGAAACTGTGAGGACCAGGTCCTACTTTGCCACAATCTATTCTGAGACCAGCTGGCACATTGCAAGGTAGGTTAATAGAGTAAAGGCCGCTTTACACGCTGCGACATCGCTCAAGCGATCTCGTTGGGGTCACGGAATTTGTGACGCACATTCGATCACTCTAGCGATGTCTTTGCGTGTGACACCTATGAGCGATTTTGAATCGTCGCAAAAACGGTCAAAATTGCTCATTGGTGACATGCCCCCCTATTCTCGAATATCGCTGCTGCTCGGTGTACGAAGTTGTTCATCGCTCCTGCGGCAGCACACATTGCTATGTGTTACACCTCAAGAACAATGAACCTCACCTTACCTGCGGCCGGCCGCAATGAGGAAGGAAGGAGGTGGGCGGGATGTTACGTCCAGCTCATCTCCGCCCCTCCGCTTCTATTGGGTGGCGGTTCGGTGACGCTGCTGTGACGTCGCTGTGACGCTGGACGAATCGCCCCCTTAGAAAGGAGGCGGCTCGTCAGTCACAGCGACGTCGCAGAGCAGGTATGTGCGTGTGACGCTGCCGTAGCGATAATGTTCACTACGGCAGCGATCACACGATATCGCATGTACGATGGGGGTGGGTGCTTTCGCGCTCGACATCGCTAGCAATTGCTAGCGATGTCGTAGCATGTAAAGCGGCCTTTAGGGACTATCCTGATAAGGTACACCTTGTAGCTGTTGACGGCTTCTTTTTTTTTATTTTTTAAAAAAATATGTCAACTAAGTAGCCTAGTATGGTATTTCTCCTGCCATTTATGTACTTGTTGGTAAATTATTTGCCAGTTAGTCAAAATTAGCACTCTTGTAAAACAGAAAGCTGTACATCATCTACGATTGTGCTCTCATTACAACATAATTACATTCAAAAAGTTGACGCTGAAATAAGGATTTTCAACATTCTGCATATATTCTCAACGCTGCATATTGGGCTTTTCATAGAAAACTGTTTCACTTTTTCCTGGATGAAAAGTCTTTCATGCCATAAAACTCCTGATTCTAAACATCTGGAAAACTGGTAGATGGCCATAGGGCAAGATCAATTGTTTTGATTGACAGTTGCCTGCATTTTCTGAGAGTTCCCCAGGCAGTCAAATAGGAAACCATGTGTTTGTTAGTTTAGAGGAGGTTTTCCTTGTGGGGTCAATATGTGCCAATGGCAATGCCACATTGGGAGTTATGTCGGGATGACTGTGTTTGTGTATTTGCAATGATAATCTTGCCTATGTTTCAGCACTGTAGTAGCATTATATTGTGTGGATAAAAACATGGATAGTAAACAATTAAATACGTTTTGATTCATTTTGACAAATAAGTCAGGGAAAAAGCTGTAACAATATTCAAATCAATTTTTTCCCCTATCATAAAAATATTTATACAGTATTAGAAATTCTCTGATTTTATTTGAAGGTTTTATGAAACAAACCTTAACATATTGCAATTTTCACACAGGTAGGATATGGTGTGCCGAACCATCTGATCAGTCTTATTAGGAACCTTTAAATTGACCAAGAAGCAACTTTCTGAACAGAACATTGGGACATGGCATGGTTCAAAGTAGAACGAGGAGTTAAGGGTGCTTTACACGCTGCGACATCGCTAACGATATATCGTCGGCGTCACGTCGTTAGTGACGCACATCCGGCGCTGTTACCGACATTGTAGTGTGTGAAAGCTAGGAGCGACGATCAACAAGCACAAAAAAGTGAAAAATCGTTGTTCGTTGACACGTTGCTCCTTTTCAAAATACCGTTGCTGATGCAGGTATGATGCTGTTCGTCGTTCCTGCGGCAGCACACATCGCTATGTGTGACACCGCAGGAACAACGAACATCTCCTTACCTGCGTCCACCGGCAATGAGGAAGAAAGGAGGTGGGCGGCATGTTCCGGCCGCTCATCTCCGCCCCTCGTCTGCTATTGGACGGCTGCCGTGTGACGTCGCTGTGACGCCGCATGAACCACCCCTTTAGAAAGGAGGCGGTTCGCCGGCAACAGCGACGTCATAGGGAAGGTAAGTCCGTGTGACGGGTGTTAGCGATGTTGTGCGCCACGGGCAGCGATTTGCCCGTGACGCACAACCGACGGGGGCGGGTACGCTCGCTAGTGATATCGGTACCGATATCGCAGCGTGTAAAGTACCCTTTAGACAAGACTGCATCCCATTACCATTTCTCTTCAATATATACCTTTTTCTACCACACTTTTTCCTTCCACTCAACTTTTCATTGATATGCTTGGATACAGCACTCTGTGAACAGCCAGCTTCTTTAGCAATGACCTTTTGTGGCTTACCCTGCTTGTGGAGTGTGTCCATGCCTGCCTTCTGGACATCTGTCAAGTCAGCAGTCTTCTCCATGATTGTGTAGCCTACTGAACCAGACTAAGGGACCATTTTAAAAGCTTAGGAAGCTTTTGCAGGTGTTTTGTGGCAATTGTTCTAATTTTCTGAGATAATGACTTTTGGATTTTCATTGTCTGTATGCCATAATCATCAACACTAACAGAATTAAACATTTGAATTAGATCACTATGTGTGTAATGACTCTATATATATGTGTTTGCTTTTTTGTATTGAATTACTGAAATAAATTAATTTTTTGATGATATTCTAATTTATTGAGATGCCCCTGTACAGTATAAGCAGAAGCTATTTTCAGGAAGGTTGGACTTGTCAAAAAAGGAGTAGGAATCAAAATTGCTGAGCGAATCATCAACCATCTTAAACACGCAGACAATATAAAATCGATAGCAACAAGCAAAGATTGAATGAAAGACTTTCTATGGAGTATCAAGATTGAAAGCTTGAACATGCAACTGCTACATAACACAAAGAAGACACAGATATTAAATACTGCCAGCTACGACTGGGACTTTTTTGAGATGGACAGTGGTGATTTGGAAGTTGTAAAAAACTTTAATCTACTCAGATCAATGATCACTCAAGATGTAGTGATGACACCGGAGGTCAATAGGAGAATAGCAAACGGGCAAATCAACATTGAAATCAACGGACAAGTTTTCAAATTGAGGAACATTTCACTGGCAACAAAGACACGCCTCCTACATAGTTTGGTCTTTTCTGAGGCAGATATTTTAATTATAAGCATTGTAATGCTGGAGGTTTAAATAAGGCAGAATTAAAAAAGCGGTATATGCAAATAAAACTTTGTATCCTTTTGTCCCTGGAGGAGGGAGATCGTAAGGTGTAATAGTCTACTACCGTTCTCAATCGAGCTGTATGAGCACTTTCCTTGTGCTACAAACTACAGTTTTCACTGTTACCATTTTGTAATCCATAAGACTTTTTGATCACTTTTAATTTTGTTTTTTACGAAGGAAAATAAAAAAACAATAAATCTGTAATTTTTTTTTACTTTATGCTGTTCACCATATTAGCTTTGTTTACAAAGATACCAAAAAGATATATTGTTTTACTAATTTTGCACAAAAGAACTTTTTTTAAAAAAAATACATTTTGTTGGTCACTTGTAGTGTTTTTTTCATTTCTAGAGGGTTTGTTTCTTGTGGAACAAGTTGTAATGCAGACAACTTTTATATTTCCTTTTTTAGGTGGTAAGAACAAACTCTGCAATTCTGGCATTGTTCTTTACGGGTTTTTTTTTTACCAGGTTAACTGATTATTGAACAATATATTTTTTCATTTACCTTTTTTTGCTTAAAAACAGCAACAGCACTTGAAAATGCAATCCTTTGATTATTAAGACTATACACTCTACTACTCAGGTAGTGCAGTATATTACCCGTCTATCAATGTTAGGGTTTGTGCAACCCTATTGTCTCATCTGAATGCTAACTGTTGTTTTCACAGATTGCACTTGGACATATGATATTTTATGGTGCATATTCAATTTTTTTTCCATGGACCAAGTAGTCGGACACATGGCCAGTTTTGATTCGAAAGTCAGATCAAAATTGGCAATGCAAGTCTATGGGTTCATGAAAAAAATCAGACCGCACTCGGAAGGTTCAATTTTCATGGACTGACAGAATGGAGAAGGTTAAAAAAATGTTTTTCTTCTCACATCGCAGAAAAACTGATTCCACTCTGATCAGACTGATGAAACTTTGATCAGAATATTCTAACCATTTTCTTGGGTATGGCACTAAAGGGTGTTTTTAGCATTGTTAGTCTAATAAATGATAATAAAAAAACAATGTGGGGTACCCTCTGTTTCTGATAACTAGCCAAGGTAAAGCAGACAGCTAGGGGCTGATATTATCAGGCTGGGAAGGTCCATGGATGTTTGGTCCTTCTGAGCCTAGAAAGAATAGCCCACAGTCGCCCCAGAATTGGCTCATCCTTTAGATGAGCCAATTCTGGCACTTTGCCAAGCTCTTCCCTGTTGACCTGGTGTGGTGGCAATTAAGCTAATATTTTTGGGGGGTGGATGTCAGCTGTGTAATTTCAGCTGGCATCAATTCCTGGTGTTAGTAATGGAGAGGCACCTATCACATACTCCCATTACTAACCCAGTAAGTGAAAAGAAAAAAGGTACACACAGGTAAAAAAGGTTTACTTGAATAAAGACTCCCCCACACTATCCCTTGTTCACCAATTTATTATCAATTTATTATCAACTTTGTTCCCCCAAAGTTCACGATCCATGAATACAGCTTTGGCGATTCTGAATAGCAGTAAAGAACAGCTATTCACAGGCACCGTGTAGTGAGACAACTCGCTTTAGCGCCGGAGGGTCTTGCTGAGTGAAGCATTGCGCCAGTGGCTCTGAAGAGAGTTGTAACCACTACCCGGCACCTGTGCGTAGCTGTACTTTACTGCTATTCACAGTTGCCGTAGCTGCATTTGTGAATTGTGGACTACGACGGAACTTTGTGGGAACAGTTTTAATAATAAATTGGTAAACAAGTGACAGTGTGGGGGAGTCTTTATTCAAATAAACTATTTTTTCCTGTGTTATTTTTTCATTACTGGCTCAAGGAATGGGGGTGTATGATAGACACCTCTTCATTACTAAACCCTGGGTTTAATGGCAGCTGACATTACAAAGCTGACATCAACACCAAAAAATATTACCCTGATTGCTACCACACTGGGGCACTTGGGCAGATCTGGGCAAAGCACCAGAATTGGTGCATCTAATGAATGTGCCATTTCTGGGGCTGTAGAGGACTGCTATTTTTAGGCTGGTAAGGGACAAATAATCATGGAACGTCCCAGCTTGATACTGTCATCCCCAGCTGTCTACTTTATCTTTGCTGTTCATCAAAAATGGAGGGACCCCATATTTTTTAAATGACATGGGAGTCAAAGATTTGTCCAAGCATCTTCCCCATGCTGTTCACATTCCAATTTAGAGCTTTTTCCACCTACTTCAGCAGTTTTCCTGCCCCTCAATCTTCCTAGCAGGGTCTTCTGGAAAACTCCTTGAGTTTCCCATTATACTCATCACTCGAATCGAGCCCATTTGAGCGCCCGACCTTCTTGATTTGAGTAACAAACAGTCGAGCATTTTAATGCTCGCTTATAACTACCTGTGAGAAAATGATACACATGCATTGTCTAGAAATAATATTTCTTTCCATGAATCACATGTGCAAATTTTTCTTATAATGATTCATCCCCTGCAGGAATCTTCTTGGTCTTTTAAAAAGAATAAGATTGATCACCTAGTGTAACACCCTTATCAGAGATTAGTAGAGATAAGTCATGTACAGTATTATTTATGCTGCTTGATAGCGGTACATTAAAGACCTCTGACTTCCTCAGATCTCTGAAGCATGTACATTTCATTTTAATTTCTGGACAATATTAATTTGCTCTGTCCGTGGTTATATTTGTAAGCATACGTTGTGTGAACTCAGAAAAAAAATGAAAGAAAATTTCCAGCAACTTCGTCCCAAATTAATTTTCTTAAAACTTGTAAGTTTATTCCATGACTTGGCCAAGTCTAAAGGCACCGTCACACCCAACGGCGTATCTAACGATATATCGCTGGGGTCACGGATTCCGTGACGCACATCCGGCATCGTTAGCAATGTCGTTGCATGTGACACCAGCGAGCAACCGTTAACAATGGAAAATACTCACCAAATCGTCCATCGTTGACACATCGTTCATTTTCCAAAAAATCGTTGATTGTTGACAACGTAGGTTGTTCGTCGTTCCCGAGGCAGCACACATCACTACGTGTGACACCCCGGGAACGATGAACAACAGCTTACCTGCGGTCGCCGGCAATTAAGAAGGAAGGAGGTGGGAGTGATGTTATGACCGCTCATCTCCGCCCCTCCGCTTCTATTGGGCTTAGAAAGGAGGCGGGTCGCCGGCCACAGCGATGTCGCTAGGCAAGTAAGTCCGTGTTACGGCTCCGAACGATATTGTGTGCCACGGTCAGCGATTTGCCTGTGATGCACAAATGACGGGTGCGGGTACGCTGTGACGTGTGACGAGGCCTTAAGAACCTCTATGTTCAAAACGTGTTGGATGTTCATGTTTTTAACATGTATGTCTGTTTTTAACATCATGGAATAAACTTACAAGTTTTAAGAAAATTAATTTGGGACGAAGTTGCTGGAAATTTTCTTTCTTGGATCTCCACTTTCTGGATGAGAAGCCTGCTCTCCATGCACTGCCCTGGACTCATGATCCACGTTTGGATTGAACAGGGGAGCTGACTGAAATATTTTTGACTACATCAGAAAAAAAAAAGATCTACTTTTTATTTTCCTGAAACAACACCACTTTGTCCATAGGCTGAAAACCCTAATGCAACTCATTGCCTAGTGACAACAGTGGTGCTGTTTATTTACTTATCCCTGGTCAACCCCTTTAAATGCCCTGACTAGGGCTGAGCGGGCCCGGGCTGTAAATGTCCGGATCCACGCGGTTTCAGCACTATTAATATTAAAAAATGAAAAAAAAAACAATACATAAATAGCGTTTCATCCTTTTCAGACTGTCATGGCGGCACACTTGCTTCCGGGTCGCGCTTTCACTTCCTGTGCTGTCACACAGCTTTCCGTGTTTTCCCCGCCCACCGGCCGTCCTCTCAGCTGTGATTTGTTCCTGGCTGACGCGCCCCCAGCCTGTGACAGTGTCTGCCGTGCAGTCATCGCTTATCGCGGTAAGTACTGCGCTGCACTCAGAGCGGGCGGTCGTGCTCTATGGCTGCTGGCTCTAACATGTAGCAGAGCCAGAGGTGTCTCCGCAGGACTTCTCCTGTGGATTACGTCGGAGCTGCAGGGTGTTTGGGGTTAATAAAGTGGTGAAGGAGGAGTGTTTTGTATTTTATTTCAAATAAAGGATTTTTCTGTGTCTGTGTTTATTTACTGTCACTTACAGGTTTGTGTGATGCAGGTATCTGACAGACGCTTGTACCATCACACAAACCTAGGGTTTAGCAGCAGCTATGTGCCGCTATTAACCCCTGCTATTACCCCGACTGGCACCGCATCACGCCAGCGGGAAGAGCCGGTATCGCACCGGTATGTCGCATTTAACAGATGCGACATACCAGACCGCTGCGGGCTGAGGATATACCAGCCCCCGGCCGGTGTTATCATGGCTGGATGTGAAGATTAGGGGGGACCGCAAGTCGCTTTTTTTTTATATATATATTTTAAAAAAAAGCAAGCATTTTTTTTCTACATCGCAGTCACACTTGTGAGCAACCCCCGCGAGTCTGACGTCGCAGAACAGCTGCACACTTCTGACAGGAGCGTGCATGTGTTTCTAGGTACATGCACGCTCATGTTCAGACAGCAGCAGGCTGTGCCGGGTGATGTCAGACCCGCACGAGTCTGACAGCGCATCACCGGTACTGCTGCACGCTTCTCACAGGAGCGTGCATGTGTTTCTAGGTACATGCACTCTCATGTTCAGACAGCAGAATATGGTGTAAAAATCCCAGCATCAAATTTGCATCCCTTGGCCCTCCAAAATAAAAAAAAATGAAAAAAAATCTGCCACAGGTGGAAATTTGGTGCTGAAAGCTGCTGCAGGCGATTTCAGCACCAAATGTGCACCTCTTGGCAAAAAACCGCGGCAAAAATCGCGGAAAAATAACCGCAGCAAAAACCGCGGCATAAAAATTGCATCAAAACACCGCAATTTTTTGTCAGGAGGTGTAGATTGGATGCAGGAATATGGTGTAAAAATCCCAGCATCAAATTTGCATCCCTTGGCCCCCAAAAAAAAAAAACAAAAAAAAAAAATTAAAACAAATCTGCCACAGGTGGAAATTTGGTGCTGAAAGCTGCTGCAGGTGATTTCAGCACCAAATGTGCACCTCCTGGCAAAAACCAGCGGCAAAAATCACGGAAAAATAACCGTGGCAAAAACCGCGGCATAAAAATTGCGTCAAAACACCGCAATTTTTTTTTGCCAGGAGGTCTAGATTGGATGCAGGAATATGGTATAAAAATTTCAGCACAAAATCTGCATCTCTTAGCCAAAAAACAAAAAAAATGGGCTTTTTCTGCTAGGAGATGCAGGTCTGTGAACTCAGTGACCTCCACCTGAGGTTAGGTTACCTGCGATTGCAGATGAAGGACCGTGGGAACCTCCAGCTGTGACCGCAAATAACCTGAGTGACGTCACCGCTCAATGCGCAGCTCATTCATTCTCTGGAGCTCACAGAGAGTGGTCGCTCATGCCGCTCTCTGTGATATTCAGATGTAGCAGAGCTGAAGCGGCGTGGGACGTCGTGTGGATTACGTCGGAGCTGCAGGGTGTTTGGGCTTAATAAAGTGGTGAAGGAGGAGTGTTTGTATTTTATTCCAATTTTTCTGTGTGTCTGTGTTTATTTACTGTCATTTACAGGTTAGTGTGATGCAGGTATCTGACAGACGCCTGTACCATCACAAACCTAGGGTTTAGCAGCAGCTATGTGCCGCTGCTAGCCCCTGCTATTACCCCGACTGGCACCGCATCACGCCAGCGGGAAGAGCCGGTATCGCACACCGGTATGTCGCATCTAACAGATGCGACATACCGGACGGCTGCGGGCTGAGGATATACCAGGCCCCAGCCGGCGTTATCTTTTTTTTTTTTTTTTTACTTTCACCGGAATCACAGGTGCGAGGGGTTCTGGCAGCACCCGGCAGCCTCGCACGTGTGACTCCGGGCACTGGATAAACAGCACAGATACTGCGCGACGGCTGGGGCTGCAGCCGAGCGCTATAACTGTGCTGCCGAGTGTGTTTACAACCGTGACCGACAGTGCACTGCTTTCCCCGCCCACCGGCCGTCCTGGTGCCTGTGATTGGTTGCAGTTAGCTGACACGCTGACACTCAGGATGGGGGCGTGTCTAGCTGCAACCAACACACGCCGGTGGGCAGGGAAAACCATGAATATTGAATTGTCGGCTCCGGAAGGTAACAGCGTGACCCGGGAGGAGTGTGCCGCCATGACAGCGCCTCGGTGAGTATGCCGCGGTCGCTCCCAGCCCCCTAGCCCCTCCACAAACGTTTTAACCCTCCGGATTCCGGTCCCCATTGACTTATATGGGCACCGGATTGAGGAGCGGATCGGACTTATTTTTAAGTCTGTTAACGACCCGCCGGCCCCGGATTATTGCCATCCCGCTCAACTCTAGCCCTGACCCTAATTAGCACTCTTATATTCATCAAGTTTACAAGCTTGCTTAGCCTTCAAGTTTAATCCATCTATAATAACAAGATTGGTTTCCTTATTTTTTATTTTATCTAACTTTTGCATTCTGTGCCAGATCTCGTCAAAGACACTTTCAAGCAACACTTCTATACAGAATTGAAATACACGTGGGAACATTCCAGAGGGTTCTAAGTTATCAATTCACTTTGATGGAATGCCAAGTGCAGTTCACACAGGCAGAGTCTTGATTTAAACAACATTTTTTTGGGAAATGTATTAACCTTTTCTTGACAGAAAATGATATAGACTTAATATATATTTTGGACTGTTGTCATCTTCAAAATTGATTATACACTGCTGTGATGTCTGCATTTTTTCACGTCTAATAGAGGATGGAGGTTATGGTGACATTTTATCAGGCTACGTTGATCTTCTCAGCTACATCTAATAGTGGATACAGGTGCTGAAGGCAGATTAGCAGTCTACATTGATCTTCTCAAGAACATAAAGACAAGTTTAGCCCTATCTAATGGTAGATTTAGTTGCTGATAGCAGATTCGCAGTCCAAGTTGATCTTCTCAAGAACATGGAGACAAGTGTAGCCACATCGAATGGTGGATGCAGGTGCTTAAGGCAGATTAGAAGTCCACATTGATCTTCTCAAGAGCATAGAGACAAGTGTAGCCACATCTTGTGGTGGATTTAGTTGCTGATGCCACATTAGCAGTCCAAGTTGATCTTCTCAAGGACATGGAGACAACTGTAGCCACATCTAATGGAGGATACAGCTGCTAAAGGCAGATTAGTACTCCACATTGATCTTTTCAAGAACATAGAGGCAAGTTTAGCAACATCTAATGGTAAGCACAAGTGCTGATGGCAGATTAACAGTCCACATTGATCTTCTGAACAAAATAGAGACAAGTATGGTGAATAACGTCGCTGATGCCACATTAGCAGTCCAAGTTGATCTTCTCAAGAACATAGAGACGAGTGTAGCCACATCTAATGGTGGATTTAGTTGCTGATGCCACATTAGCAGTCCAAGTTGATCTTCTCAAGACCATGGAAAAAAATGTAACTACATCTAATGCTAACTATAGGGCCAGATGGCACATTAACAGTCTACAATGATGTCTGAAGAATTTGGAGACAAGTGTATCCATTTCTAATGGTGGATATAGGTGCTGATGCCTCATTAACAGTCCACATTGTTCTTTTCAAAGACATGAAGATGCCACAATTGATAATATGTGGAGGTGCTTTTGGCATGTTACCTGTTGACAATGATCTTCACAAGATCAGTAAGAACAATCTAGTCATCATGTCTGCTAAAAAGTGTAAATGGGGCTTTACACGGTAGTGATATCGGTACCGATATCGCTAGCGTGCGTACCCGCCCCCATCGTTTGTGCGACACGGGCATATCGCTGCCCGTCGCGCACAAAATCGCGCTCCCCCGTCACACTACTTACCTGCCCTGCAACGTCGCTCTGGCCGGTGATCCGCTTCCTTTCTAAGGGGGCTGGTCATGCGGCGTCACAGCGACGTCACCCGGCAGGCGTCCAATAGAAGCGGAGGGGCGGAGATGAGCGGGACGTAACATCCCGCCCACCTCCTTCCTTCCGCATTGCCGGTGGAGGCAGGTAAGGAGATGTTCCTCGCTCCTGCGGTGTCACACACAGCAATGTGTGCTGCTACAGGAACGAGGAACAACATCGCTAATGATAGGTAAACGTTTTTTTTTGCTTTAGGAGGACCTCTCCGCAGCAAATGATTTTGGCCGCTTTTGTGATCGTTTTAGGTCGCACATAACTGTTACACGCTGCAATCTCGTTAATGAAGCCAGATGTGCGTCACAAACTACGTGACCCCGACGATAATTCATTAACGATATTGTAGTGTGTAAAGCCCCCTTAAGTTCTGGTGCCGGTTTGGAAGGTCATACTGATCTTCTCAAAACATGGAGAAAAGTGAAGCCATGTCTGACCTTACATGGTGGAGCTGATGACATGTTTGCAGTCCACTTTGCTCTCTTTAACAACAAGGAGAAAGGGTGTCGTCTTCTCTAATATATAATGGAAGTTCTGTTGCATTTTAGCAGTCCAGAAGAATATATCTGATGGTGGGTGGAAGTGCTTAAGATATAAATAATACCTGGGACTGTGATATCCTTCCGGACATGCATTTTTCTTTCTAGCAAAGTCATTGGCAAGTTGTCTTGCCCAAGTGACCTAAGTGTGCAGTGTTTCATATGTAGAAATCTATTATTGCTCCTCCTTTAGGGGTACTTTACACGTTGCGACATCGCTACCGCTATATCGTTGGGGTCACGGTTGTTGTGACGCACTTCCAGCGCCGGTAGCGACATCGCAATGTGTAAATCCTAGCAGCGACGATGATTGAAAGCAAAACAGTCAAAAATCACTGATCTGTGTCACGTCGTTCATTTCCATAATGTCGCTCCAGCTGCAGGTACGATGTTGTTTGTGGCTCCTGTGGCGTCACACATTGCTGTGTGTGAAGCCGCAGGAAGACAAACATCTCCTTACCTGCATCCACCGTCAATGCGGAAGGGAGAAGGTGGGCGGGATGTTATGTCCCGCAAATCTCCGCCCTCCGCTTCTATTGGCCGGCAGCTTAGTGACGTCTCGGTGACGTCGAACGCACCTCCCCCTTGAAGGAGGGATTGTTCGGCGGTCACAGCGACGTCGCCGACGAGGTATGTGCATGTGAAGCTGCCATAGCGTTTATGTTCGCTACGGCAGCAATCACAAGATATCGCATGTACGATGGGGGCGGGTGGTATCGCGCTGGACATCGCTAGCAAATGCTAGCGATGTCGCAATGTGTAATGTACCCCTTAGTGTCTAGAGGTCAATCACCTGTGACACTATCGTACCGAAGAACGGCACTTCAAACTAGTGCCAGTATATTCATTTTATTAAACTATCATCAAAGAACACAAAGAAAGTTAAAAATAGCCCAATGGCGCATTCAGGGGAATAGGTCATTGATCAGTATATTCCTCATAGTCATCTTTGATGTTTTTTTCACTTTTTCACAGTGATTTCTGGGTAGATTTTAGTCTATTCTTTTATAAATGTTAACAAGAAAAAACAGTTGTATTGAAATGATTTGACAATCTCTTAAAACCTCACATACTATACTATTAGTATTGATTGTACGTTGTAGTATTTTATCCTGAATGCTTGTAATCACGTAGTCCTGTTTTTCTGCATAAAGCAACAGCTGGTATTAGAATAATTTGTAGTCTGTAGGAAGCCATCTGTAGAGGTATTGCATAACAAGGCAAGGGAAGAGAAATGTTATTGGAATGAAAAGATTTATAATATAACTTGAAATGAACATTGAGAATTTCTTACTGTAACAGTTTAGCATCTTGTTCTTACATAACAGAATGTCTGAACTATTCGATCACTAAAGCGGAGTTTACACGCTGCGACATCGCTAGCATCGGCTAGCAATGTCGAGCGCGAAAACACCCGCCCCTGTCGTACGTGCGATATTGTGTGATTGCTGCTGTAGCGAACATTATTGCTACGGCAGCTCACACGCACATACCTGCTCTGCGATGTCACTCTGGCCGGCGAACCGCCTCCTTTCTAAGGGGGCGGTTCGTGCGGCGTCACAGTGACGTCACACGGCAGGCATACAATAGAAGCGGAGGGGCGGAGATGAGCGGGACGTAACATCCCGCCCACCTCCTTCCTTCCGCATTGCCGGTGGAGGCAGGTTAGGAGATGTTCGTCGCTCCTACGGTGTCACACACAACGATGTGTGGTGCCGCAGGAACCGAGGAACAACATCGCTAATAAGCATTAAACGATTTTTTGTTTCAGGATGACCTCTCTGTGGCAAACATTTTTGACTGCTTTTGTCACACCCTGCGATCTCGTTAATGAAGCCGGATGTGCGTCACAAACAACGTGACCCCGACGATAATTCATTAACGATATCGTAGCGTGTAAACCCCGCTTAAGTCCTTGTAAATATCAATTATTTCATTTGTTTGGTTTATTGGCATTGTTAATTAAATGGGTTGTCCAGTTTTGAAAACCTATTTCTCATACCCTATGTGATTCTGATATCCTGATGAAGGAGTTATACCCCGAAACGTGTTGAATAAAATCATTTTCCAGAACTCATTTCCATTTCTTTCACATGGCAGATTGGATATTTAACCCTCACCATCAATTGCCAGCCATTCGTATTTTCAGGGTCTGCAGCAGCTGTGTTCACGCGCTACAAGTGGTTGTGTCTCACACAATCCCACCACTTCCGTGTATTACCACCACGATCACACAGTTAAGACCCTATTGTGGTGTTGTCTCTCCCGTATTCACAAACCCTATCAGAACATTCTGAGTTAATATAGTCCAATTTTCACAAACACGATCTTTTTGCTAGAGTGGAGAGTGTTTACAAAAAGTGTAAAATTCACTTTTTGACCTGCCCTGTTATGCAATGACAACATATAGAATAGATACTATGTGACGCTTATTATCCTCTATGGTAGGACTGCAGGGAAAGCAATAATATTTTAATTAGAGCTGGACCATGCCTGCCCTTAAAATTATAAGCTTTCCACCAAGGCAAAGGTATATGTGTGTATATATATATAAGTATATATATATATATATATATATATATATATATATATATATATATATATATATATAAATGTAGGTATATAAAGAGGCATATTAGGGCTCCAACAAAGGGGTACGCCTTGCCGCTGGCTTTTTGGCTCTTGTGAATTGGCCAATTAGTGTGCTAAGTACTTAATTTTTTAACATAGTGTCTATAGCAGTAATGCAACTCCAATTATATATTTTCAATGTTTACATATTATAGCATTTCAGAGTGCAGCTGTATTTTTTGTTATATTGACTAGTTGCCTCAGCTTGCACCTGTTCACACTTGCGTCATTCTTGGAGGTGTTGGACAGTATTTCTATATTTGTAAAACAAATGACGCGCATTTCTGTGTTTGGTACAGCTTAATCATGGGAAGGCAGATCCTGTATGCTAATACAACGCTATTCTGTGTCCATGGGTGATTTCACCTCTTTATATACTGGTCAGTTACAGTTGTTGATAACAGAGTGGGTATTATGACCCATCCACCTTCCCTCCCATTTCTTGTTTTTCGTCATCCCATGTCTTAATTATGTAATATTGTTTCCATAGTAATTAATTTGTCTGCCTGTAATACTACCTTTCCCCTGCAATACATTGGGTAAGGGAAATTTATGGTGAAATGAAACTTCCACATGTTGACTACAATGTTTTAATGTGAATGATAGAGCTAGCTTTTAATGGTGCAAAAATAATGGGCCATTAACATACTGTAACGTGACATTTCCAGGTTTGTCAAGATAGTCCTATGAATTGGATATCAAAAGGGCTGAGGTTGATATGTTGATAGAGGTACACCCAAAATTGGGTGACTTGAAGGTGTTTTTAGGTGTTACTTACTGGGTGCATGACTTAAATGCCCTGAAAACTTTTGGTAAGTATGTAGAGTTGAGCAAAAGGATACTAAGGATCTTGGACCAGTGGCCATATCAGTAATCCATGGCTTTATGACCAGATCACTTTGAATTTCCTACTTTCTTTGGCATTCCTGGCATCTCTTCTGATTAGTAGACTCCTATGAAGTCAAGTGTTCGTATCGCCATGAAGAACTACCAACATGACCACTGACACTGGATCTTGGGAGTCATTTTGGTCACATCATTAAAGGGAATGGTGTACTTCAACCATATCTATTTGCCACTTATTCTTTGAATGGGTGGAAATGTAAAATCTGTGGGGTTTCCAACCACTTCTTTTTCTAATTTCCCATAAAAATATAATAGTATAATACTATTTCCCATACTAGAAAGAACATGAAAAAGTCAAGAAACTTTTTTTTTCAAATTTTTAATTATTTCACGTATCTGGAAAAAACTGACATATGAATTATTATTATTATTATTATTATTATTATTATTATTTATTATTATAGCGCCATTTATTCCATGGCACTTTACAAGTGAAAGAGGGTATATGTATAACAATCATTAACAGTACAAAACAGACTGTTATAGGAGGAGAGAGGACCCTGCCCGCGAGGGCTCACAATCTACAGGGAATGGGTGATGGTACAATAGGTGAGGACAGAGCTGGTTGCGCAGTGATGTACTGGACTGAGGGCTATTGTAGGTTGTAGGCTTGTTGGAAGAGGTGGGTCTTGAGGTTCCTCTTGAAGCTTTCCACGGTAGGGGAGACTCTGATATGCTGAGGTAGAACGTTCCAGAGTATGGGGGAGGCACAGGAGAAATCTTGTATGCGATTGTGGGAAGAGGAGATAAGAGAGGAGTAGAAAAGGAGATCTTGTGAGGATCTGAGGTTGCGTGCAGGTAGGTACCGGGAGACTACCTACATTACTTTGTATGTCATGGTTAATGTTTTGTATAGAAAGTCAGCTCGGGCACTCAAAGGACATGAAAAATAAAGAGATGTTGATACTTTCGATTTCAATTTTATTCATGCAAAGGTATGTAGAAAAAATGATATGACGTTTCGGCCATACAGTCAGGCCTTTATCAAATACATGATCTCTGAGAAAACAAAAATATAACATCGATAAGTACAAAATACAACATAACAATGTTTTTACATACATATAAATCAACTCTTCACAGTGCATTAAACAAAATTGGGAAAAGGGCAAATACTCGCTTCAAAAGAATATCAAAATAAACCTAGGTACACGTATTAGTGAATACTAATCAACGATACAGAGGTTGAGAACTATTTGTTCATATTTAGACCAAAGTACAAATTTGTATAATACAAAAATACATACCAAAAAGAATGTATGTGGTACTAGAGTGGTGAAAATACGTTCTCATGTGTTGGCATTGAGCATTAGTAATCAACCTAAGGTAAAGAACAAAGTCGTATGAGAAGAATGCATATATTTCATATGCATGAGGAGAAGCAAGGACCGAGAGGTGTTGGATATAGAACAGGGGATATAGGTATATAAATGAAATTACCTTTGCTATTGTCTACAGGGTAAATCTCTCATGGACACAATGTTCATTTGAATGCTGTAACACGAGGCCTACTGAATAGCATGAAACACAATGAAAACAGAACGTATCACACTGGAACATCCACAGAGGGGTAACCCCAACAAAATTGCATAGCTTTTGTGACTCACCACAATATGTGTTGGTCAAGGAGGATCAATGTTATATAATGAAAGAGTAAAGGCTGCTTTACACCAGGCAATCTATCGTGCGATAGATCGTCGGGGTCACGGTTTTTGTGACGCACATCCGGCATCGCTGGCGATGCCGGCCTGTGTGACACCTCCTAGCGACGCAGTATTGCTCACAAATCGTGAGTCGGGTACTGCTCGTTAGGTTCCATAATATCGGTTACTTTAGTTGACCATCGTTTCCGTGGTAGCACACGTCGCTCCGTGTGACACCATCGGAACGATGAGCAGCTCACCTGCCTCCCGCGGCCGCCGCCGTCTCTATGTGGAAGGAAGGAGGTGGGCGGGATGTTTACGTCCCGCTCATCTCCGCCCCTCCGCTTCTATTGGCCGGTGCCCGTGTGACGTCGCTGTGACGCCGAACGTCCCTCCCACTCCAGGAAGTGGACGTTCGCCGCCCACAGCGAGGTCGCACGAGAGGTAAGTATGTGTGACGGGGTTTACTAACTTTGTGCGACACGGGCAGCGATTTGCCCTTGACGCAAAAAGGACGGGGGCGGGTACGATCGATTGTGAAATCGCACAATCGGTCGTACCGTGTAAAGCAGGCTTTAGACTCCAAGCCCTTGGAACTATGGCATATAAAAAAGTACACACACATGAAATCTATGCTCTGGCAGTGATTATTTTTACTATATTGGGGGATATAACACCAACCTTATTCCACTATTAGAGTTCCTACAGGGTATAAAGACCCTGTGTATACAGCCCCCTGCAGGGATCTATAAAAATATGAAAATCAGCTGCTAAATGCATTTACCGCTAGAAGCATATGACATAGATAAGCAAAGCCCCTGCTGATTACCTGGGTATGTAGTATGCAGTGGTGGTTCCCGTGGGGGGAGAGGGAAAGCTGTGCCGTGGGATAGGAGCCTGTGGAGTCCAGAGGTGCTGGCTTGTGTGTGGCGTTCGCCATTTAACTCTAAAAGGGCACGTAAGCAGGAAGTCCTGCTGGTGAGATGCACTGCCGCTCGTGGAACGCAGTCGCACGCATGCGCAGGGGGGCCCCCGTCGGAGGTACTCCCCGCGCATGCGCGCCGGCGAACCACAGACAGCGCAGGTGAGTGGAAGGACCGGACGTCCTGCTGGTGGAACGCACTGCCGTCCGTGGAATGCAGACGCGTGCATGCGCAGGAGAGCCCCCTGCAGGAGGCACCCCTGTGCATGCGCACCGACGGACCACAGACGGCGCAGGTGAGTGAACCGCATTGCCGCCCGTGGAGCGAAAACACGCGCACGCGCAGGGAGGCCCCGTGAGGGGAACCCTGCACGCATGCGTGTCCGCGCCCCACAGACGGCGCTGGAAGGTGGGAGGAGTGGCTCCATGCATGGCAGACGCGAGCATGGGCACAGGGCCATAATCCCCGCGGCCGCGCGCGCATGCGCACACACCCAGGGCATGTGAAATGGGAGAATCCGTGAATGCTGGCAACGTGATGGTGCAATTCCGTGATGATGTTATTGTGCCTAAAAGAGATGAGAAGAAAATAATTAGACCAAGGACAGACTCACAACGATATTAATACATAGCTTCTTGTAGGAACCATACATAGCTTTTCATAGATAAATACCTATCGGTCCCCTAAAAGACAGATACAATATAATGAATAGTAACAGATATTACATTAATAGGATACCTCGTATTCTCGATTCAAACCATTGGGCTCGAGACTCTGTAAGGTGTATATCCAAAAGGCCTCCCTTTCCTTTAGCTTTTGAATCCTATTGCCCCCCCCCTTCTATTTAATGGGACATGTTCAATCACTTGATAACGTAATTGTGAAACTGAGTGACCTGCCTTCATGAAGTGTGCTGGGATGGGTAAAAGATTATATTTGCACCGAATAGTAGACTTATGCTTACTTATCCGGTCTCGGATATGCTGGGTTGTCTCCCCAACATATCCGAGACCACAAGGGCATTTTCTGAGGTAAACCACAAAAGAGGAATCACAGGTAAAAAAATCCTGCAGATGAAAAATCTTACCCGTGCGTGGATGGGAGAAAGAACTGCCCTTTGTCATGTTGGAGCATTGCATGCAATGCAAGCACGGAAAATTGCCCTTGCGTGCAGTGTGTAGGGTAACTTGACGAAGCTCCTTCTTTTGGGAACCCACATCGGCTCTGATTAATGAATCTCGTAAATTTTTAGGACGTTTATCACAGAATAGGGGTGGATGCTGGAAGGCTTTCACTTTGGGATAGGATTTGCCCAGTAGGGACCAATGATTGAGAATGGCCCTTTTTATCTGAGATTGAAAGGGGTGGTATGTGGAGACATAGGCCACCCTGGGACCGCTGATAACGGGTTGCCTATGGTTAATGTTTTGAACTGGAGTCGTTGGGCGATGGGAAGCCAATGAAGAGATTGGCAGAGTGGCGAGGCTGGGGAATAGCGAGGGGAGAGGTGGATTAAGCGGGCCCCAGAGTTTAGGATAGATTGGAGGTCTTAGGTCTAGGAGTGTAATATTACCAGAATTTACTGCAATATATTTTATATATATTTTTATATTTGTTTGATCTGTTATTTATTTCCATTTTTAGGTATCAGATTAAATATTCAGCTGTTTATGTATAAAAAAAATATAAAACACAAGACAGTATCAAACCAACTACAGTCAGGGCCAGAAATATTTGGACAGTGACACAAGTTTTGTTATTTTAGCTGTTTACAAAAACATGTTCAGAAATACAATTATATATATAATATGGGATGAAAGTGCACACTCCCAGCTGCAATATGAGAGTTTTCACATCCAAATCGGAGAAAGGGTTTAGGAATCATAGCTCTGTAATGCATAGCCTCCTCTTTTTCAAGGGACCAAAAGTAATTGGACAAGGGACTCTAAGGGCTGCAATTAACTCTGAAGGCGTCTCCCTCGTTAACCTGTAATCAATGAAGTAGTTAAAAGGTCTGGGGTTGATTACAGGTGTGTGGTTTTGCATTTGGAAGTTGTTGCTGTGACTAGACAACATGCGGTCTAAGGAACTCTCAATTGAGGTGAAGCAGAACATCCTGAGGCTGAAAAAAAAGAAAAAAACCATCAGAGAGATAGCAGACATGCTTGGAGTAGCAAAATCAACAGTCGGGTACATTCTGAGAAAAAAGGAATTGACTGGTGAGCTTGGGAACTCAAAAAGGCCTGGGCGTCCACGGATGACAACAGTGGTGGATGATCGCCACATACTTTCTTTGGTGAAGAAGAACCCGTTCACAACATCAACTGAAGTCCAGAACACTCTCAGTGAAGTAGGTGTATCTGTCTCTAAGTCAACAGTAAAGAGAAGACTCCATGAAAGTAAATACAAAGGGTTCACTTCTAGATGCAAACCATTCATCAATTCCAAAAATAGACAGGCCAGAGTTAAATTTGGTGAAAAACACCTCATGAAGCCAGCTCAGTTCTGAAAAAGTATTCTATGGACCACATCCTCTGTAAAACATGGTGGAGGCAACGTGATGGCATGGGCATGCATGGCTTTCAATGGCACTGGGTCACTTGTGTTTATTGATGACATAACAGCAGACAAGAGTAGCCGGATGAATTCTGAAGTGTACCGGGATATACTTTCAGCCCAGATTCAGCCAAATGCCGCAAAGTTGATTGGACGGCGCTTCATAGTACAGATGGACAATGACCCCAAGCATACAGTCAAAGCTACCCAGGAGTTCATGAGTGCAAAAAAGTGGAACATTCTGCAATGGCCAAGTCAATCACCAGATCTTAAGCCAATTGAGCATGCATTTCACTTGCTCAAATCCAGACTTAAGACGGAAAGACCCACAAACAAGCAAGACCTGAAGGCTGCGGCTGTAAAGGCCTGGCAAAGCATTAAGAAGGAGGAAACCCAGCGTTTGGTGATGTCCATGGGTTCCAGACTTAAGGCAGTGATTGCCTCCAAAGGATTCGCAACAAAATATTGAAAATAAAAATATTTTGTTTGGGTTTGGTTTATTTGTCCAATTACTTTTGACCTCCTAAAATGTGGAGTGTTTGTAAAGAAATGTGTACAATTCCTATCAGATATTTTTGTTCAAACCTTCAAATTAAATGTTACAATCTGTACTTGAATTCTGTTGTAGAGATTTCATTTCAAATCCAATGTGGTGGCATGCAGAGCCCAACTCGCGAAAATTGTGTCACTGTCCAAATATTTCTGGACCTAACTGTATTTAGCATTGTTGTATATTGAATTAAATAACTTTTTTACAGAAATCTCAGATTCTAATACTCTGATAATTGTCAATTTAAGAGATTAACCTTTTCTGGCATTTTTTTTTAAATAGCATTCACATATTATCAAAGTACTGTACATTTTTACTTTGATTGTACTAAAAGTGGCCATTTTCAGAAGCTATATACTAGAATGTAAGGAGATCTCATTTTATGAAACCATGTACGGATATTTCACCTTATCTTGTGTATGAAGCAGAAGTGAAGTGCTCATATTCATCATAAAATATAGCAAACCTAAACTATAATAGGCGCCTATGCTGTCGCTCTCAATTCCTTTTTTACCCACGAAAAAGAAAAAAAAAAGGACATCTATCAGGCATACAACCTTTGTCTATATCAATCACATAACCTTTATTTTATACTCTATAAATAAATGTTCCCACAATGAGTTTTTGATGAGTTTTTGATGTTGCAGATTTTCTGCCGCATTTCTGCAGCTTGCATTTTTTAGTTCATTTTTATTGTGTTTGACGACTGGGTTTTTGGGTCTTTTTGATATGTCACGCATTAAATAATACTTCCTTGTATAATGCTGCTGTGTGATTTCTGTGGAGAAGTTTTGACTTCCATTATACCATTAATGGGGGCTCTGGATATAACTAATGTGAGAGAACAGGGGCTGGATGGGGCTCTCAAGGTCAGAAAGGTTGGGGACCTCTGATGTAGCGGATGTCTATCTTGTATTGGCTAGGTATAAAAATTATTTCTTTTTTTTTTTTTTAATTCCAAACTGCATTTCATGAATAAACAAGGTATACAGCAGTGGCATCGCTTGCATCAAGTATTTGAGGTTTAGACCTCAAACTACTTGCCCAGTGCCCCGGATCTCTGATAACCACCACTTTGAACTGTGTCATGATGGTGAGCAAAGAAATAGATATAAAATCGGTGATATCGTCGTTTTTATATCTATTTCTCTGCATGTTATTTCCCCCCTGAGGTTTGGTGACTGGGGCAGCAGCGATCAATCAGAAATTCTCGACTGAGGATAAGAACAGCCGGAGGGACGTGGAATCACTCACCGACAGCTCCAGGGGCAACCATGTGTCCTCCTACTTACTTCACTCTGGTTTCTGCTTGTGAGGTCTGAGGTGGATTTGTCTGCTAGTGTTGCATCCTCCTACTTGTTCCTCTCTGGGTCTGCACGTGGGATTTGAGACAGACAGTGTAGGGGAGTGCAACCCCTACTGAGGATGTTGCTTCACTGCTTTCTGTGACGTTTTACACTATATGCTGCTTCCTGTATGTGTTGCAATACAGCTTTAAGGGATGGCTCATAAGCAGGGGATAATGGTTTGGCCCGAACTTTCCCCTCTGTTGCCTGAGCTAAATTGGACTGATCGGGCTCTGGAATGGATGAAACAGGAAATGACTAGGGGGAATTTCCCAGTTTGCACTGAGAGAAGACAGAGACAGGAGAGACAGAATCCAGTCTGCTAGAACTCTGACGAGCCCAGCTGTTCAGTGTGGTCACGAGGAGAGCCCTTTAACGCCCTTCTACAGCGGAGAGAGCACCTCTGGACTGAGTATCCTCTGAGTGGACAAGTCCTGCGGATGGATCCGTGTGTGATTACCGGGGTATGACAGTGAGGGAATCAGGATAGGCCTCCATAGTGGGAGTGTGGTATCCGCTAGCCCCTTTTAGTGGAGGCCAGTCAGGTAGCAGATAGTGTGACGCCCTGGGCAAGCCAGGGGGTCACAGGTCATCACACCACCACACCCTACACCCCAGTCAGGAACATCAAGCTAACCCAGAAATCCTTGTTGCCTTCCTCCAGGGGCTGGTGTCCACACCAGGGGGTGGGCCAGGCGGTTGGCTCCGCCCACTGAGGAGTTCGCAGCCCTGGAGGCGGGAGGAGCCAGGCAGTTTAGCTCAGGCAGAGCTTAAGTGAGGAAGTGAAAGTAGAAGTGAAGTAGTAGTGGAGCTAAAGAGAGAAACTAAAGTGAAGAGTAGTAAAGCCTGAAGTTAGTCCGGGTGTGTGCCCCGGACTGAGAGACAGCAAGGTCAGCAGACGGCAGTGATTGTCCGCAGGGGTGACTGCTCGGAGGTTGCTGGAAGGACCGCGGACGGGTAGTGGCCCGGCGGTCTGGAGCAGTATACGAAGAACAGTCAGCACCAGGGCAGGGGCCTTTCGGACCCCGGCAAGGCTAGGAGTCGCCATAATTTGCCAAATCCATCAGTGAAGGGGACGACTGTCTCCCAGCAACCAAGTCCCGATTGAAGGCAACAGTCCGACCGTTACAGAGAGACACCGCCACCGCCAGGGCACCAGTTTCTCAGGGCCAGCGCCTGCGGGCAAAGTAGGGCTCCTCCGGCCCATATCCAAGCCGGGGAGCGGGTTACCGGTGGGAACCCATTGCAACCATTATCAACTTAGGTGCAGGACAGAGGGACCGTCACCGTCACCTACTGTGGAAAGCAAGTGCAGCCGTCCGTGGGAACCGTCTTTCCAGCCGTGTGTTTTACTGAGAACTGTGTCATCGTCTCAGGCTGAGTGAGTACCACAGTGCCGCAAGGCACAGTGCTGCCCCCACGTCCCTGCGCCCACCAAGCCCTGCATCTCCCAACCCATCACTGAGCCCGGGATCACCAGCCCCTACCCATGGAGGGGCAACACAACAACTAGCTGCTTCATATCATCATTCCCGGGATCCTCATACAGAGCAGCGGTGGTGCCAACAAATCACCACAACCGTGGGTGGCGTCACGGACAATAAACTATATCCCAAAACCCAATCCCCTTTCACTCACGGGCGAGGAGCGCCGCTAGAGTCCCCGGGATCTGGCCCATCGCTCGAGCCACTGAGCAGCAGCAGGCCGCAGCAGCCGCGGCAGCCGGACCCGAGCAGTGGGAGAGCGCGGCGTCCCCCCCTCCGCCCGCGACAATAGCGTAGCTTGTGTATAACGTATTGCTAGTTGCATTTTCATTGTTCATTGTACTAGTTGTGGCAACCTGCCTTTGTTGCTTCAGCTAAAATATACAAGACTGTAATTAGAGTCTCTGTTCTTACCCTTGTTTTCCTATTCTCCTTATCTGCAGCCGTGTGGCGGAGTACAGTATATCTGCCTCTCTGTTCAATAAACACCCTTCTCTAGTTTACCCGTTGTTCTCTTGCTTTAGTGCAAGTTAGGCGGTGCAGTCCTCCCTTTACTAAGGATGAACAATTAATTTGCTGCCCACTTTGCTGTGTATTTAATCTGGGACCCAGGTGACTACTTGTTGCCATTCACATTGCAGTTTTGATAGACACAAGTCAGGTATAGAAAATGTTTTTAACTTTAGTTGGTTAGGGACCGTCCCAGATGGGTACACCGTGACGAGGTGGCATGGCTTCTAACCTTTTTGCAAAAATGTATATACAAAGTACCCTGTTATTAGGCTTTGTGCGCACTAGAAATGTGAAGTTTCTCAAGAAAATTTCTTGAGAAACTTCTGGGAGTGAAAGATTTCCGGACCTCCGAAAAAATCCGCACCAAATCCGCATGCGGATTTGCCGCGGATTAGCCGCGATTTTACCGCGGGTGGTTCCCTGCGGATTTTGCAGGCTGTACTGCCGAAATCCGCAGGGTACCTGCGGAAATAATGAACATGCTCATTTTCTCAAGAAATTTTCTCGAGAAATTCTTCTCAAGGAAATTTCTTGAGAAAAATCCGCACCAGTGCGCACAGCTATTTTTTTTCCCATAGAATTTGCTGGGAAATGTCTGCTCAAAGATTGCAGACATTTCTCAAGAAATTTCCGCGGCAAATCCGCGGGTAAATCCGCGGGTAAAATGGTCTAGTGCGCACAGAGCCTAAAGCACTTGCATTTTATTTATTATTATTCAGGGTATTTTTCATACAATTTTTCTCTTTGGTTTTTACACGTTAAGTCTGTCTGATTCGGTCACTTGCTCGGCAAAGCGAGGGCCCTCGGTCTATTGCATCAAGGGCAGACAGAAACCATCCAGGACGTCAGTGAGCCCATTCATCATTCGGAGGTCATTGTCGTGCATGCATGCTGTTTGCAGTGTTGTGGCTGCTGCACTCATTCATTCTCATCTTATGTTTCCCAGCATGTCGATCTACTTCCTTTCAGCCGTATGCTACCCCAGGCCTGCTACTAAGCGTCCATCCACAGACCATGCCCACAAGGATTGCTTTCGTCTCTGTGTCTAACAACCTTCCAAAATTCTGTGGAACTTTCTCGCTACCCTTGTTTATTTTTTCACTACTTCCTGCCACAAGTCACTAGAAGACTGCAACCAAAATGACCTGACGGATCCATATGTCTATACTCAACTCTGGTGATTCCCTAACTGAACTAAGATGGCGTCTGTCCCTCTCCCTGAGCACTAGCTTCTTCCCTATGGGCTAATCCCAACTGCCAACTGTCACTTTCTGGCAGTTAGTTGGCAGGCAACCTATCTTACCAACATACTATGTTATAACCTTATATCACTACCAACACTGCTACTTCTATACATTACACTACTACAGCTTATGCATTCTAATACTTTACTACATAACATTACTTTGTATCTTATCACATATATATCACACATATATATATTTAAGAACACATTTGATGTATTTTCAGTACATTTCACGGACATTTTTAACATCCTCCTTTTTCTCACCTGTTTTATTTTGTTCTTCTCTTCCCTACACTCTAGTCGTTTCTTCACTTTCTTTTCATTTGTGGCACCAGCATTATACCGTCACCGCGCTCATTGTAGCATCACATGTTCACAGATTCAAGTCCAGCTTTTATCCCAATTTTTACTCTAACTTATCTTTTATTCCAATTTCCTATTTTTTACTCTAATTCCCTTTATTTAGATTCTCCTTTTCTTTTTCATTTCTCCTTTGATATCTTCCTTATTTCTAATAAAGGTCATGTTTAATGTTTCATGCTTTATATCTATGTATACAGCAGCTGTGGTGGTGGTGATCCTTTGAACTTTTGACGTTCCATCATGTGCCTGTTTGGCTTTTTTTTTTGTAAAGCATTAGTTGCATATATATTGTGACGACGTGGGCCCCGAGCGTGTGGGGAACCACGCATCAGGTAGCGGGATTGAGGCACACAGGAACACTTTGTCTCTTAATCTAGGTGATTTATTCAGATCCTCAGAAACCACACCATATAATGGGCCACAGTCATTCTCCCCGCCGGACAACAATATCTCACTGTCGGTTTCAACCGCTGAGTGTCCATACAGTTCATTCTCTGGTATCAGCCAGTCCACATCCCCTTTTCTCAGGGTTACCTGTCAGTCGCTTTGCAGGTTTCTATGTAGGCTTGACCTCCAGGGAGACTCTCTCACTGGGCTGACTAACTCGGTCCTCGGACCAGCTCCGTTCGACGGCACCTGCTGTCAGGCCAGAGCCCCAGTAGACTCTGCAACTCCCTGAACTCTCACAGCCTTTTGCTGTCTCAGCATGCACATGATCTCCTGACCATGTGCTTTCAGCAAGATGGCTCCCACGTACTCACAGCCTGATTAAAACCCATTAGACACACCCATGTATGGGAGGCATGTGGATGGTCAGTCCCGCCCATCACCTCTGACCAGCTCATAAACCCAGCCCTGAATACATACTGCAATCCTCATGGAACTACAAGTCCCAGAGAGAAATTCCAGGTTAAGATCGCAGAAGCCCTCCACATACCGGCCATTCACAACATTGCCGGTCGCTACATCACAATATATATATATATATATATATATATATATATATATATATATATACTGTATATATATATCACAATTATGTCATTGTTTTGCATCTTGGTGGCCTCTCCTGAAGAAGAGGTGAAATTAATTTTGAAACGTGTTGCATAATCCACCTTTTATTTTCAACTTTGCTTTTATTTTGGATTCCTTCACAGACAGCAGCGCGGGATGAACCACGTTTTTATTCCTGTTTCCCTTGGATTTTGCATCTAAACAGTGCTTTACACGCTGCGACATCGCTAGCGATAGCACCCGCCCACGTCGCTGTTTCGTCAAGGGGGTGATCGCTGCTGTATCGAACAATATCGCTATGGCAGTGTCACACGCACATACCTGCTTAGCGACGTCGCTGAAGACACCGAACAATCTCTCCTTTAAGGGGAGGTTTGTTTGGCGACACGACGGCATCACTAAGCGGCAGCCCAATAGCAGAGGAGGGGTGGAGATGAGCGGCCGTAACATGCCGCCCACCTTCTTCCTTCCTCATTGCCGGTGGACACAGGTAAGGAAATGCTCGTCGTTCCTGCGGTGTCACACATAGCGATGTGTGATGCCACAGGAACGACGAACAACCAGCAGCATGCACCACCAACGATATTATGAAAAGGTGCGATGTCAACGATCAACGATTTTTGACGTTTTTGCGATTGTTGATCGTCGCTCCTAGCTGTCACATGCTGCGATGTCACTAACGACGTCGGATGTTCGTCACAAACACTGTGACCCCGACGATATATGTTGCAGCGTGTAAAGCACCCTTTAGCCCTTGTGGCTCATGGTCCGTGCGATTTATACTGGGTGTGGGTCACACAATCCGACCAGGTGACCGGTTTGCCTCTCTTTTATCCTTCTGGTATTCTTGAATAAGACTCTATTGCACTTTTCATCTGCAGATTTTCCCATTTGATGCCATTCCTTTTATGTTTGTCCTGATGAAGAAGATGGAGATGTCTTTGAAACGCGTTGATCTGTGAAAATAAAGAAAAAGGAATTCATCATATGTACTTGATCTGTGGTTTTTAGTGCAGCATTTAACCCGTTTTCTTTTAAAATCAGTTTTATATTTACCGCTTGCATCGGGGCTGCTGGTTACCACCATTTTCATCCTTTGTGCCTTTAAGGGGTTGTGCCTGTCACAACTACAGCAGGTGAGTACCTGTCCCATTCCCCGTGTTAACCCCATATCAGGTAAAACCCTTTGTGCGCTTCCTTTCCACAGTTTCTCAGCTAAAAAAAAAACCCTGGCATGCGCCCGGTGAGTCCTGATCAGCACTTTGACCACCATGCACCAGCCCCATCACATCAGAGGCCAATAGGCGGCACAATTATATTTGAGGTGGTGATATACTACTGCAAAGGGGGCCCATTGGAGGATTCTCCTGTTCTCCGGTGAGCCAGTCCATATCTTGTCTCATCCAATTTATGTAGGAAGATCACACATGTTGCTATTTTTCGTTTACACACAGGTTTGGTCAGTAAAAAAAAGCTCACTGCGCTATTGAAAAACATTACGCTAAGTGCTGTCTCAAAATATGGTTGTGTGAACAAGCCCTAAGCCTGATTTTCCTGTTTTCTTTAGCATTTAACTAACACTTATAGAAAAGTGACTGTATTGCAGAATGGATAAAACATATGTAAATATTTTTCATCAGCTGCTCCCTTTTCTCCTTCATCTTTTTCTTATGCATAGAGCCACATTGCGCTCAATAATTTAACTGCAGGAGACGGCAGCCCTGAGACTATAAATATATTTATTCGACAGCCGTGCATCTTTGCAATCTATTCAGTCCATAGATAAAAAAAGTAATTGTTGCTCCTTAAAGAAAAAAAAAATAAACACAAACAAGTGCAGAACTATAAAAGACACACAGGGGCGCATTAACATTTTTATTTGGACTCGTACATTTTTTTTTTTTTTCTGTACGGCTCCTTCGGCATAACACGTCGTATACTGGAAATAGCATATTTGTCACATTTAAACCTTTAAGGATGAGAAAATATTTTTCAAGCCTCACAGTCTAAATTAAAACCTCACAGTTGTCTTTCCATTCTTAAACCGCGCAGGGTTGTGGTTGTGTTGCTGACAGTGTGGATTTGCAGATGCCACCATATGGGTCTCGGAAATCTAGATACACTGATGATTCTCTGCACATGTAGGAGACAGTCTGTATTGTTGGCATTCTCCCCGAACAGAAACAAGCACAGCTTAGCAAAGAGGAGCAGATGGTACTAGATCTGGTGCCAGAGGAGCAGTGAATTAAAGGTTATACCCACCAGGTTTGATGCAGTGCCAGTATGAATTGGTACAGAAGTTTCAGCCCACCTGCTTACTGGCCTTGTGACATCTGCCTATTTTCTTCGTCTTCTCCTTCTTCTTCTTCTTTTTTTTTTCTTGACTCATTTACGTTCGGCAAGCAAAATAGTCATTTCATTGGCACGATACTAATAAATAGGATTACGATGACGGAAAATAGCTTACAAGAAAATCTATAAACTGGTAATTATCTTAATTTTATCTAATGAAGCTCTTAAGCGAGGGGATGAATGTCAAGTGATAGGCAGAAATTTGCCGAGAACTGGTTATTGGATTATTATTATTTATTTATTTTTTTTTTTTAGAATTTATTTCCTTATAATCAGGAATCATATTCTTTATATGCGAGCTTAGATCTAAAGTAACAGAAGAGATTACTTTGTGCCAGATTTTTTTTTTTATTATTCTCCAGCCTCGAAAACAAGTATAAAAAAAGTAATCACAGAGAATGCTATAAACTGTTCTCTTCATCTAAATCTATGCACATTCGGTAGAAATGACTCAGTTCAGATGGGACTGATTTCTAGTCGCAGAAATTTTTGCAACAAATATGCCATGTGTGAACACAGCTCATGGGCACAGCAGTGTGCCGGTGCACCCACCCGCCGGTGGTGGCTTTGATTGACAACCTCATTCCTGCTATGGTAACTCCCATCAGAGACGCATAACATTTAACAGAGTTTAATCCTCGGGGTGTAACTAAAATAAGAGGGGGTTTATGTGACTCAATTCCTGGGGAAACATTAAAAGAGGTAGTTCACTACTCTGCAATAATGGCCACATCTCTGTAAAACTGATAGGGAAGGCTCCGTGACCTCTGAGATCTGGTGATATCACGTCAACTTCCAGTTGTTCTGACTACACCGAGGCCAGCACCAGTCTCTGTCAGTGACTGGGGTGTGGGCGGAGTTTCACCGCTTATCACAGCCCAGCATCGCTCCTGCTTGTGGTGCGCTGCACTGAAGGAGAGAGCGCGAGAAATGCTGTCAGGTCAACTGGAAGCTGACGTGACATCACAGGATCCCAGAGGTGACAGAGCCCAGAGGGGTCACGTGATGGGGATGAGTGGACTGCAATAGCGCCACTCAGAGGCAGAATTGGCTGAACAAGTTATTTAGTAAAAGCCTTCCCTATCAGTGTTACAGAGATGTGGTCACTATTGCAGAGTAGTGAACCACCCCTTTACTTATAAATCTACAATACTTGTTTTAGAATCAGAGCAACGGCTCATACATCAGTGTTATACCGGGTAAAAATAATGTTACCATGTAATTCCTAACAAATGCAAATCTAAAAAATAGTGCAATACAACTGCGCTCACAGAATGCCTCTGACTATAAAGCACAATGTAATATATAGAAATACCATCCCATTTCCAAGACAAAGGGAATAATTAGAACATTATTATCGTATGGTAAAGTGTTCCGGCGCCGTTGTCACGTGATCACACCAAGTCCAGGAAACTTGACTCACAATTTGTTTAGAAGGAAACAGAATTGTAGGTCCCACAGATTACTCAGCAAGGTAATAAAAATAATATGAACCAGACTCTATAAACACATGGAATGAATAATGAACCATGACCTGATGTAAACAAGGGCGGATGGCAGAAACTACAAGGGTAGCCCTCTAGTTTATGTGATTTCAGACTTGGTGTCACAGAATGATTAGTTACATTATTACATGGATTGTTTGCTATGTGGTGAATAAATCCAGGGTGAGTACATGCAAAAATAAAATCTCAATAATCAATATTACGTTTTTGATTTCTGTCTGCCATTGCCTTCATTTATTTATATGGCCCCTGGACTTTCAGAGACAATAGTGGAATTCTGTAAATTATATATGTCAGAATGTTCGTATCTAGATGCTCTAGACCCGACTGCTGTGAAAAAAGTGTTTGCTCCTTCCAGATTTCTTATTGTTTTGCAGGTTTGTCACACTGAAGTGTTTGAGATCACCAAACAAATTTAAATATTAGTCGTGTGGAAAAGTGTTTGCCCCTTCCTAATTTCTTATTCATTTGCACTTAAATGTTTCAGATCACCAAACAAATTTAAATATTAGACAAAGATATCATAACTAAACACAAATGCAGTTTATAAATAAAGATCTTTATAATTAACTGAAAAAGAAATCCAAAACTACAGGGCCCTGTGTGAAAGAGTGATTGGCCTTCTCCTCCCCCCCTTAAAGCATAAATTAATTGTGGTTTATTACATCTTTGAGAAGCTGAATTCAATTTACCTCACCAAAACTCAGGCCTGGTTACTCCCACACCTATTCTAAATCAAGAAATCACTTAAATAGGACCTGCCTGACAAAGTGGAAAGGAACAAAAGATGCTTTAAAAGCTAGACATCATGCCGCAATCCAAAAAAATTCAGAAACAAATTAGAAACAAAGCAATTGAGGTCTTTCAGTCTGGAAGAGGTTATAAAGCAATTTCTAAAGCTTTGGATTTTTTATTCCTTTAATAAAGTCCTTCATTTATAAGCTGAATTTCGTGTTTCACACCACTGTATGTGTATATATATCTACCTACAAACAATCAGTCTAAAAGTTCGATGGAGTACATTTGTCACAAATTTTTGTGACTTTTAAAAAGTCACAAGTAATGAACTGGTCACGAATTTATGGTTTACAAAATCGATGACCACAATGGTGAAGAGAGACCCCCCCGTCAGATGAACAGACTTGATAACCTAAAAGAAGAATGTGAAGCAAAATGAAAAACAAGCTTAAAACAGGAAAAACAGGAGAAAAATAGGCCCAGGTACAATTAAAATTTGAGCCTCATGTGTGAATACTTGCCAAGTATAAATTTTAATGGATTGACCAAGAATGATTTTTTCTTTTACATATATAAATACAGTTGTGCTCAGAAATTTACATTCCCTGGCAGATTTTTTGCCTTCTTGGCCTTTTTTTCAGAGAATATGAATGATAACACAAAATCTTTTTTTCCACTCTTGGTTAGTGGTTGGGTGAAGCCAATTACATTTATTGTCAGACTACTGTGTTTTCTCTTTTTAAATCCAAAAACATCCAAATGACCCTGATCAAAAGTTCCCTTCCCCTGGTGATTTTGGCCTGATAACATGCACAGATGTTGGCACAAATGGGTTTGAATGGCTAATAAAGGTAACATCCTCACCTGTGACCTGTTTGCTTGTACTCAGTGTGTGTGCATAAAAGTTGAGTGAGTCTCTGGGATCCAGACAGACTCTTGCAAATTTCATCCACCCACTGATGTTTCTGGATTGTGAGTCATGGGGAAAACAAAAGAATTGTCACTGGAAATGGAGAAGTTGGGGAGATTAATGTCTCTATCTTCTCCACTGTACTCAATTGTCATCAGTGAAGTCCGATGTTTCACACACTCACAGACTTGTATGGATGCGCATGATCTGAGACACACTGCTGATAGCATGCTACAACATTTTGCTCATGACAAATCAGCATGAAAAAAAATAAATCGCAGACCTGCATCATTGATTAACATTTCTTCAAGGGCAATGTGAGATTTTCTCACATTGCATACGTCCGATTTAAATGATATTGTGAGCGAGCCCTTATAAAGGGGTCTTTGTTCACAGGATTTTCTGGGGGGTTTCTTTAGACTGCGTTGCAAAATTACCCTGTGAACCACACCTCCTTGTAAAGACCATATAAGATATCGCTAAATTAAAAGCCCCATATCTCTGTGATTGTTTAGATTTTTTAAAGCTGCTATACTAACACAATATACTCCAGGGAACAACAGGAATAAAATAAGAATGAAAGTTAACCACTTTTACCTTAGTTAGAAGTCCTTTTAAAGTGTAGTACTTAATCACACCTGTAGGGGTGCTGCAGGCTAATTAAGCACTGTTCTTCTGCAAATTACATATCATGATCAGTTTAGGTAAAAATCAGGACAACCAATTTAAGGATTTACTCCAGTCATTTTTGATAACTAGCCAAGTTCCTGTGTTCATCCTATAATTGGAATTAACCAAGTATTTGTTATCATAGGTGAAATATTGTTTCCAAATGAAAGAACATAACCTTTGGTTGTTCTATGAATAGACGCACAGACTCAACTCTTCTGTCCCAAACTGAAAGATGGCCAAGCTTGCGGCATTCACATGAAGAATAAAAATCCAACTTGTATTTTCTATGAAATAAGAAGCCTTTTGATGCAGATTTGCAGCTTGCACCATTGTTTATCCATAGGAGCATTAGTTTAATTGTGTGGGCTGATAAGCATCAGACTTTTCCATGCAGAACCCACAGAAATAAGTAGTAATAGCATGTACTTCATTAGGAATGATCCATGCATACATTTGCTGGACACTGGTCAGTATTCTGTGGCCACCAAACAGGAGCCATGTGAACTTCCACCTACCCGCCGGAATCCCTGGCACCTCTTCGTATGCAGGCTGGGTGCGATATTGTTGGTTTTGCAAGGCTCCAGTTCAGCAGCCACAAAATACTGATGTAATTAGGATACTAATTGTGTGCAACATTAAGAGCTCCAAGAGACTACAAACACCAATACCAATCATACCGAACTGAGTAGGATTAGCTATGATAGGATTAATATCAGAAATATTGATAAATATGATGGAAGATGGCCATAGATGGTCTATGTGGGTTTGCCATGGTAAAAGAGAAGCATTATAAGAACAAAAGGTGTTAAAAAATATAACTAAACATACTACCTTTCAGTGTTACAATACCTCTATTTTGACCTTAGATCTGACATGCTCTTTAATTTGGTTAAAGTAGTTCTTACAGGAGTACTTTACTTTTATCAAATGAGTATGTTTTTTTTCATAATGACAATGTCACAATGTGACTGTTCAATAATGAGAGATAGAGGCCCAAAGGCTGTCCCTCACGTTAGAGGGCCCTATGCTGTCCCTTACCACAGGGATACTCCTAATGATCGATATGCCTGTGTCCCTTTCCTGGCTCTGCTCCTGATCATACCTAATCTGATACCCCCTTCCCACTAGGGAAGGACAGGAAAAGAGTGTGATGTTAACCACAGATAAAGACAGACAAGATAAAAACAGATTCTGACACTGCACACACACAGTATTAGACAATAAGATATTCAGGAAGAAAACAAGAGCAGAAAGGTAGATACAAAAGACAACAGGGGTAAATTCCACAACCGCACGAAGCAATAAGCACTACTTCCACCAGATAGTCTGGAACACCACACCTCACCAGCCCAACTAAGATAAACAATAGCTGACATAGGGGGAAGGATTCAGCCAGCATAAATAGGAGGTGAGCAGATGTGTTTGGCTTCCCCACAACATGTGATCAAAGCAGACTAACAAGCAGACCAGCAGTGATTAAGTCTTGCTAGCCTGCCTATGAATAAGCTCACAGCAGGTTGACACCCAATTCTGCCTGCATTCATCCCAGACACCAGAGAAGTTCTCAGGCGGAGTGTCAGAATCTGTCAGCAGAAAAGAACTGCCAGTCGGTGAAAATTTGTTTGCAAAAATCTCCGTATGACAGGCAAATTCTACAATTTTCCAGTATTCTTTCTATGACCACATTTAATGGTTCAATATGTCCACTACCTGTTACTTATTAGGAGCTTCATTGTTTACTTCAAGTCCTAGTCATGTATCAAACACACAGGGACACAGCTCATAAAAAGACATAGCTCTGATACACATACTCAGGTCTGGTATTGGGGAGGGAACTGGACAATTTCCCAGGACCCCCACCCTCAAACAGCAGGACCTTTCGTGACATCACTATCATGTGACTATGAAGTCACTAGAAGTCCTTTACCCTGCGAGAGTTTAAGGAACCTGAAGAGGAGACACTCTGGTAAGTTCTTTGAAGTGTGGTATATATATTTGCATGTATTTGCTGTCTATATATATACAGTATATACATGTGTATGTGTGTGCTGAAAGTATATACATGTGTTGCGACTGAGCCCTACTACTCACATTTTGAGGAACCAACCAGCAGAAATGTGATACCAGTAATCGACTGGTCCCTATTTGGGCTAGAAAAATCCCTAAACATGACCCTTATTTGTCCCTGCCTAACCGGAGAGCTTGGCAACCTAACGCAATGGCAACCCACTCAACGTCTGCTGACCCTGAGGGACCTTATCTGCACTATCAACTATAAATAAAGTGTAACACCAAACAACAATAAACATAAATGAAGTGCGCAAAGGCAGAGGTGAGACCTAGGGCTAAGAAAGGGTAAACACAGTCATACAGGAAAGAAGGAGAAAAACAGAAGAAACTCAAAAGATTTACGGAATAGTTGGAAACCCCCCAAATACTGAACGGAACAGAAAGGAAAGGATACTGAGAAGGAAAACTTACAAACTGCAGGGAAAAGCAAAAAAAAAATATTCAGTAATAAAATCCTTAATTAAAGTGCCGGGACTCCAAACATCCACAAATCCAGGAACATAGCCAACAATAAAGATGTGATAGCGTAAGCAAAACGAAGAAGTAAAAACACCTGAATGGAAGTTAAATATAAGAGTTAAGGCAAAGGAATAGAAAGACAAAAGAGCTTTCAGCATTTGGACAGAGGCAAAACAGACTGTGGTCCAACAGAGAGGGAAACCGACCACACACCCAAAGATCACTGGAGTCGGAGTTGAGCTATGACAACAAGGGGGTGAATTTGCTGTGTACTTACATGTGTATGTGTCTATATGCATGTGCATGTATGTGCTGCATCTATATACATGTGTATGTGCTTAATGTACGTGTATGTGTATATAAATGGTATAAATGGGAATCTATTTGCTGTATGTCTATACATGTGCATTGTCGGTATCTGCATAACTATATTGTATGTAGGCATGTGCTGTATATATATATATATATATATATATATATATATATTTGTGTACATATATATATATATATATATATATATACAGCATATACAGTATACAGTATATATATATATATATATATATATCTGTGTATCTATGTGCAGTGTGTGCATGTTCTGTGTGCATATACATGTGTGTGTGATGTGTGTATATATACAAGTGTATGAATGTGCTGTGCATATACAGTGGGGAGAAAAGTCTTTAGTCAGCCACCAATTGTGCAAGTTATCCCACTTAAAAAGGGAGAGAGGCCTGTAAGAGGCCTGTAATTGACATCATAGGTAGACCACAACTGTGTCTGTGAAAGACAAAATGAGAAAAAACAATCCAGAAAATCACCATCTCTAATTTGACAAGATAGTTTTTGCAAATTATGGTGGAAAATGAGTATTTGGTCAATATCAAAAGTTCATCTCAATATTTTGTTATATATCCTTTGTTGGCAGTGACAGAGGTGAAACGTTTTCTGTAAGTCTTCATAAGGTTGGCACACACAGTTGGTCGTATGTTGGCCCATTCCTCCATGGAGATCTCCTCCAAGATCATTATCATGTGAAAGACCCAGCCACGTTTCATCTTCAATGCCTTTACTGATGGAAGTAGCTTTGCACTTAAAATCTCACGATACATGGCCTCATTCATTTTTTCATATGCACCAGTCAGTCGTCCTGGTCCCTTTGCAGAGAAACAACCCCAAAGCATGATGTTGCCACCCCCATGCTTCACAGTAGGTATGGTGTTCTTTGGATGCAACTCAGAATTCTGTCTGTTTCTACCAAACAGTTCTACTGTGGTTTCATCAGACCATATGACATTCTCCCAATATTGTTCTGGATAATCCAAATGCTCTCTAGCAAACTTCAGGCAGGCCTGGACATGTACTGGCTTAAGCAGGGGAACACGTCTGGCCTTGCAGGATCTGAGTCCCTGGAGGCGTAGTGTGTTACTGATGGTAGCCTTTGTTATGGTGGTCCCATCTCTATGCAGGTCATTCAGTAGGTCCCTCACGTGGTTCTGGGATTTTTGCTCACAATTCTTGTGATCATTTTGATAATCATTTGCATGGAGCCCCAGATCTAGGGAAATTATCAGTGGTCTTGTATGTCTTCCATTTTCTTATTATTGCTCACACAGTTGATTTCATCACACCAAGCTACTTGCCTATTGCAGATTCAGTCTTCCTAGCCTGGTACAGGGCCACAATTTTGTTTCTGGTGTCCTTCGACAGCTCTTTGGTCTTCACCATAGTGGAGTTTGGAGTGTAACTGTTTGAGGTTGTGGACAGGTGTTTTTTATACTGGTAACAAGTTGAAACAGGTGCCATTGCTACATGCAATGAGTGGAGGAAAGAGGAGACTCTTAAAGATGAAGTTACATGTCTGTGAGAGACAGAAATCTTGAATGTTTTTAGATGACAAAATACTTATTTTCCACTATAATTTGCAAAAAAAATGTTGCCAAATTAGACAAGGTGAGCATGAGCGCCATGCTCAAGTTCCCACCATGCATTTTTCACTGCTGTTTTTCAGCCACTAAAAAAAAGAAGATTGCCAACCAATTATGGTAAATGGTAATAGTGGTCAGCTCCAGGATGCCTTGTTGTTGGCCAAAGAAGTCCCAAAGAAGTTTTAATGTTAAGTGTTAAGGCCACTTTACACACAGCGACATTGCTAGCGATGTCGCTGGTGAAAGCACCCGCCCGTCAGTTGTGCGTCATGGGCAAATTGCTGCCCGTGGTGCACAACATCGCTAACACCCGTCACACATATTTACCTGCCTAGGAACGTCGCTGTGGCCGGTGAACCGCCGCCTTTCTAAGGGGCAGTTCGTGCGGCATCACAGCAGCGTCACTAAGCGACCGCCCAATAGAAGTGGAGGGGCGGAGATGAGGTGTGTAACATCCCGCCAACCTCCTTCCTTCCTCAGTGATGGCGGCCGCAGGTACGATGTTGTTCCTCGTTCCTGCAGTGTCACACATAGCGATGTGTGCTGCCTCAGGAACGAAGAACAACCTGCGTCCAAAAGCAGCAACGATATTTGAGATTAGAACGACGTGTCAACGATCAACGATATGGTGAGTATTTTTGATCGTTAACGGTCATTCCTGAGTTTCACACACAACAATGTTGCTAACGAGGCCGGATGTGCGTCACGAATTCCATGACCACAACAACATCTCGTTAGCGATGTCGTTGCGTGTTAATTGGCCTTTAGGCATCACAATGATAGAATTTAAGTAAGTTAATAAATGTTACGTTTAAAAGGGCTTTCAGTTAGGGTAACTCTAGTTGCCTTTGGAAAATCCTATTTAATGTAACTTAACCCTACGCTAACCAGGTAGCAATGGAGGTTAGTGTCTAAAGATGAGGAAGACACAACATCCGACAGAAGAAAGGTGACATTGAACCAAAGAAGATCACGGGACCCAAATATGGTTGAGCAGTGAAAATGGTTTGTTTTTTATTTTTTTTTTACCTATGTTTACTATGCTCGGAGTCCTGGAAAGACCTTGGATCACAATGCTAAACATATAAATTCAATGGAAATTGAATTTTTAGGCCTAATTGGAGCGAATTTGTTGAATTCGAGTTTTGCCAAATTTTCTCTTCCTTCATCGCGCATTGTTCATTCATTCATTTGGACTGTTGTTCTCATGATCATTGAAGACCTCGACTTTGAACTTCTAAAGGTCCCACATTTATCATCTATGCTGTTTATAGGTCAATGCCTATACCAAACGTTCAGTGCTGGAGAGAAGAAACAGGTTTAACGCCGCGCTACCGCCAATAAGGAGAGTTGTTGATTAATGATAATTTCTTTCTTGCATAGGTCGACGTGTTTCTGGGATCTAGTCCCCTTCTTCAGGATCAAGAAAATCAACAATAATCCCTTCCTAGAAGTTGTGACTTTTCACAACCTTGCCAGGTGAGTGTTACCCTTTACACACCACTACCTTTAATCTGGTAAAACCCTTTTGCGCTCTCTCTTCCTAGTTTCTATACCTAAACTTTACAACAGAACTTCATCCTCCATTCCCTCCATCCCCCCCAAAAAAGGAAAAAATGCGACCACTATAGGCATACAAAGTTGAATATGTCAGGGCATGCCTACCAGTGAGCCTAGTTCCCAAACATATTGTGCATCAATCCTAAAACGTTCATCATCAATTATATAAAGTAGTTCTAGAAATGTTCTACGGAACATTTCATTAATGAGGTCAACACACTCCAAATCTTTAGGGTCTGAGGCTTTGTAGCTCCATGACTAAGACCACTAGTTCAGCTGCATATGGAACCGATTAGATTTAGCTCATTGACGATGTACACAGCCCATGGAGAATTTATTAGGTTGGGGTTGTGCATGAGCTGAGGAAGTCAACAATTCATAAAAGTAGAAGAAACGCTAAAAAAACAGGTAAGAATGAGTCACCCGACACTTCCTTAGTTTCGGGAAGGCATAGGAAATCTACGAGAAATTTCTCGATGGAGAATGTCAAATTAGACTTAATAGCAATTGAAATGTAAGGGTTAAAGGGAATGTGATCTTTAATAGGAGATTGTTTTTCACATGGAATTCGGAGGCCACTCCTGATTGTAAAGCACCAAGATGTGATATGTAATATAGGGATTGCTTTATCATATCACAGCACAACATTTGTCACTAATGGGGAACAATGTAGCAAGAAGCATCTTGATGTGCCATGTGGTGGAGCATCTGTTCTCCGAGCTGATATTCACAGATCAATTAAGATACTGTGCAATGAAATCAAGACTAAGTTCAAAGAAAAAAGTACAGTAGGCGAAGTCGAAATCTGTCCATTATTGCTAATTATTGATACTAGCACACTATTGATTCTGTGAACGACAGACAGAATATCGTTTTAAGCATTTGTCATAGAGATGGGTTTATTTATAAATATTTAAGTGGTATAACACTCTTGATTCGGATTTTATTGCATCGAATCGGTCCATTAATTAAAATGTAGTGTCAAAAAATTACCTATTATTCAAATACAACAGTTTATGCTACACACATCAGGACTTTTGGAGTTTATTTTGTTTGTTTTCAAAGTCATTATCTTTATTAAAAGAAAGCCACAAAATATTTCACACTGACCAGTAAACCCTCATCATCATTGTTATATGGTCAATTAAATTGACACCAACTAATGCAACTAAAGACCCAAACGCAACATTCATAGAGGCATCTATTGTTACAAAAGCTAAGTTCACACGAATGTATAAAAAAGCTATATTCAGAAATTCGGAAGAGTTTTTTCTCATTTGTCTTCTGTGTGCAACTTGTTTTTATACAGCAGCCATTATTCTAAATTTACAACTCTAAATATAAGTTATATGTTAAAGTGTAACTCTTGTATTATATTTTAGGTCATAAATCAATAGTACACATGAAAATAAGAAACTTTGTATTATAGCTTATCAGAGAAATCTGCTTCTCCTGCTTTCAGGATTTATCATTTGTTTTCAAAATTCTAAATTCAGGGGTAAAATCTGTATTCAGTGAAGATAGAGTGTTACATTACTGAGATGACTGATGGTACTGATAAAATTCTAGAAAGATGGGATGGGGAGGAGCTCTGCCTCTAGCTCCTCCCTCTGCCTCTAGCTCCTCCCTATGCCTCTAGCTTCTCACTCTGCCTCTAACTTTTCCCTCTGTCTCTAGCTCCTCCCTCTGCTTCTAGCTCCTCCCTTTGCCTATAGCTTCTCCCTCTGCAAATAGCTCCTGCCTCTGCATATAGCTCCCTCTCTTTCTCTAGCTCCTCCCTTTGCTTCTAGCTCCTCCATCTGCCTATAGCTCCCCCTCTGCCTCTAGATCCTCCCTGTGCTTCTAGCTCCTTCCTCTGTCTATAGCTCCTCCCTGCTCTTTGCCCCACACCTCCATAGAATCTTATCAGCACCAACTGCCATATTCTATCTCAGTAATGCAACATTCTGCCTTCACTGAATACAGATTTTACCTGTAAATGAAGACTTTTGAAAACAAAGTTGATTATTTTTATGTGTGTTATTGAATTCTGAAAAAAATAAATACATTTAAACAATGGTTACACTTTAAAAGGTAATCATAGCTTACATTTTTAATCCATAAATCAATAACTCACATAAAAATAAACAGCTTTGTAATACAGTCATATGAAAAAGTTTGGGCACCCCTATTAATGTTAACCTTTTTTCTTTATAACAATTTGGGTTTTTGCAACAGCTATTTCAGTTTCATATATCTAATAACTGATGGACTGAGTAATATTTCTGAATTGAAATGAGGTTTATTGTACTAACAGAAAATGTGCAATCCGCATTTAAACAAAATTTGACCGGTGCAAAATTATGGGCACCTCAACATAAAAGTGACATTATTATTTTGTAGATCCTCCTTTTGCAAAAATAGACTCTAGTTGCTTCCTGTAGCTTTTAATGAGTTCCTGGATCCTGGCTGAAGGTATATTTGACCATTCCTGTTTACAAAACAATTTCAGTTCAGTTAAGTTTGATGGTCGCCGAGCATGGACAGCACGCTTCAAATCATTCCACAGATTTTCAATGATATTCAGGTCTGGGGACTGGGATGGCCATTCCAGAACATTGTAATTGTTCCTCTGCATGAATGCCTGAGTAGATTTGGAGCAGTGTTTTGGATCATTGTCTTGCTGAAATATCCATCCCCTGCGTAACTTCAACTTCGTCACTGATTCTTGCACATTATTGTCAAGAATCTGCTGATACTGAGTTGAATCCATGCGACCCTCAACTTAACAAGATTCCCAGTGCCAGCATTGGCCACACAGCCCCAAAACATGATGGAACCTCCACCAAATTTTACTGTGGGTAGCAAGTGCTTTTCTTGGAATGCCGTGTTTTTTTGCCTCCATGCATAACGCCTTTTTGTATGACCAAACAACTCAATCTTTGTTTCATCAGTCCACAGGACCTTCTTCCAAAATGTAACTGGCTTGTCCAAATGTGCTTTTGCATACCTCAGGCAATTCTGTTTGTGGCGTGCTTGCAGAAATGGCTTCTTTCGCATCACTCTCCCATACAGCTTCTCCTTGTGCAATGTGTGCTGTATTGTTGACCGATGCACATTGACACCATCTGCAGCAAGATGATGTTGCAGGTCTTTGGAGGTGGTCTGTGGATTGTCCTTGACTGTTCTCACCATTCTTCTTCTCTGCCTTTCTGATATTTTTCTTGGCCTGCCACTTCTGGGCTTAACAAGAACTGTAACTGTGTTCTTCCATTTCCTTACTATGTTCCTCACAGTGGAAACTGACAGTTTAAATCTCTGATACAACTTTTTGTATCCTTCCCCTGAACAACTATGTTGAATAATCTTTGTTTTCAGATCATTTGAGAGTTGTTTTGAGGAGCCCATGATGCCACTCTTCATAGGAGATTCAAATAGGAAAACAACTTGCAAGTGGCCACCTTAAATACCTTTTCTCATGATTGGATACACCTGCCTATGAAGTTCAAAGCTCAATGAGGTTCCAAAACCAATTTAGTGCTTTAGTAAGTCAGTAAAAAGTAGTTAGGAGTGTTCAAATCAAGAAATTGATAAGGGTGCCCATACTTTTGCACCGGTCAAATTTTGTTTAAATGCGGATTGCACATTTTCTGTTAGTACAATAAACCTCATTTCAATCCAGAAATATTACTCAGTCCATCAGTTATTAGATATATGAAACTGAAATAGCTGTTGCAAAAACCCAAATTGTTATAAAGAAAAAGGTTAACATTAATAGGGGTGCCCAAAC
Organism: Anomaloglossus baeobatrachus; assembly: GCF_048569485.1. Classification (NCBI taxonomy): domain Eukaryota; kingdom Metazoa; phylum Chordata; class Amphibia; order Anura; family Aromobatidae; genus Anomaloglossus; species Anomaloglossus baeobatrachus. Next base: position 88,257,566 of record NC_134358.1, read on the forward strand.
TTTTTCATATGACTGTATATCTTATGAGACAAATCTGCTCCTCTCTGTAGCAAAATTGATTAGTCATTATCAAAATACTCAATTCTGCGGTAAAATCTGTATTCAGTGAAGACTTTCCCATTACTGAGATAGAAGATGGCAGCTGTTACTGTGGAGATTCTATGTAGATAGAAGAGTGCCTAGGAGGATGAAGCTCTGCATCTAGCTCCTCCCTTTGCCCTTAGCTCCTCCCTCTTCTATTTCATAGAATCTCATCAGCACCAACTGCCATCTCCTCTCTCAGTAATGGGAAAGTCTTCACTGAAGACAGATTTCACCTCAGAATTGAGAATTTTGATAATGACTTATCAGTTTTGGCAGAGAAAGAAGCAGATGTGTCTGATAAGATATATTATAAAGCTGCTTATTTTCATGTACACTCTTGATTTATAAGATTATACTTTAAATAATTCTATTGTATCTGTAAAAATTGGATGCTACTGTGGTTCTGTAATCAATAATGAGTGAATCTCATCCGACACAGGGAAGAAGCAAAGTACTGAAATGTGCAAGCACAGTGAAAGGTCAAAGAACATCTGCGCATGCGGTCATAGGGCGCTCCTGCCGTCCGTAGAGGGGCCACCCATGCCATCACTCATTGGCGTTTCTTATAGTCATGTGACCAATTACTATGGGAATTTAAGGTTTTGAAGTGGTACACAAGGCCCTTCCCCCCTGTCTGATGAACAGAACTATGTGAGCCATGTGAAACACGTATCACATTGTGTGGGACTGTCACTTCTTGCACTGCTGACACTTCACTTTGCATTCGCTACTTTGCCAATTCTTGGTCTGGTCGCTTTATATTTATTGTCATCATTTCTGTCCTCATGTTACTGTATGACCATTGTGTCCATGACTACATTTAGTTTACATTCCCCACAGATGTTATGTACATGCATTTGATATCCTGCCACGAGATGTAATTTTCAAGCAGTTGTACTGTCCGTCATCCCTTTCCTTTTATCATTTATTATATATATATATATATATATATATATATATATATATATATATACATATATTAAATGCCGGAGATGGAGGTGATGATGAGACTCAGATACCTAAGGCGCACATTTATTGTACTGTGATGTCGGGTTAGGACAAGGAGGAGGGTGACTGTCAAGGCGAGGTGTGGGACAACAGAGAGGATGAAGATGAAGTTGTAGATCTGAACTGGTGTGAACCCTGAGGCACGCAGCTGAGTAGCTCAGCAGAGAAGGTGGAGGAGAAGGAAGATGAGGTGTTTCCTGCATAGCACGGACTGATGCAACAAGGACAACCACTGCCACCTCAGACAGAAATCTGGCTTTCCAGCAGCGGTGGCAGGTCTACATTTTGCATGGACAACAAGGGTTGCCTAGCCTTGGCCTTTTTTGAGACCGGTATGGATGACCCAAGTCATGTTCTCTGCAAACCTTGTAAAAAACTACTCCGGGGAGTCAGAAATACAAATAATTTGTCTGCTACATGCATGAACCATCAGATGACCAACCAACATGTGTTATGCCTGCTTTACACGCTTCAATAAATCTTTCAATCCGTCGTCGGGGTCAAGTTGTAAGTGACGCACATCCTGCATCGTTCGTGACGTATTTGCGTGTGACACCTACGTGCAATCAAGATTGAACTAAAATACGGTGATCGCATACACGTCGTTTATTCCTCATACATTGGACGTTTTGTTGTATGAACCTAGTGAATTGTAACGTGTGACATCCCTCATACGATTTTGATGTCTGAGGCTATGTGCGCAGGTGTGCGCTCTGCACCGCAGCTTAAAAAAGGTCCGCTTCAGAGCGCAGCTGAAAAGCTGCGTTCTGAAGCGCCTCACAATGTCTGTCATGCACTAATCTCTGTCAGTCGGTCACTATCTCTGTCCCTCACTCTCTGTCCATGTCAGTCTATCCCCCTCTCTCATATACTCACCGATCCCCGATCCCCGGCTCTGCACGGCATTCACACTGCTCCGGCGGCTTTTACTGTTTTGAAAAAGCCGGCCGCCCATTAAACAATCTCGTATTCCCTGCTTTACCCGCCCACCGGCGCCTATGATTGGTTACAGTGAGACACGCCCTGACGCTGAGTGACAGGTGTCCCACTGCACCCAATCACAGCAGCCGGTGGGCGTGTCTATTCTGTGCAGTGAAATAAATAACTGTGCAGTGAAATAAATAATTAAATAATTTAAAAAAACGGCGTGCGGTCCCCCCCAATTTTAAAACCAGCCAGATAAAGCCATACGGCTGAAGGCTGGTATTCTCAGGATGGGGAGTTTCACGTTATGGGGAGCCCCCCAGCCTAACAATATCAGCCAACAGCCGCCCAGAATTGCCGCATACATTATATGCGGCAGTTCTGGGACTGTACCCGGCTCTTCCCGATTTGCCCTGGTGCGTTGGCAAATCGGGGTAATAAGGAGTTATTGGCAGCCCATAGCTGCCAATAAGTCCTAGATTAATCATGTCAGGCGTCTATGAGACACCCTCCATGATTAATCTGTAAATTACAGTAAATAAACACACACACCCGAAATTTTTTTTATTAGAAATAAAAAACACAAACATATACCCTGGTTCACCACTTTAATCAGCCCCAAAAAGCCCTCCTTGTCCGGCGTAATCCAGGATGGTCCAGCGTCGCATCCAGCTGTGCTGCATGGAGGTGACCGGAGCTGCAGAATACACCACCGCTCCGGTCACCTCCACACAGCAAATGAAGACAGCCGGCGATCAGCTGAGCTGTCACTGAGGTTACCCGCTGTCACTGGATCCAGCGGTGGATGCAGCGGTGGCCGCGGGTAAACTCAGTGACAGCTCAGCTGATCGCGCTACTCACCTCAGTTGCTGCGTGGAGGTGAGAGGAGCAGCGGTGAGTAGCGCGATCAGCTGAGCGTTCACTGAGCTTACCCGCGGCCACCGCTGCATCCACCTCTGGATCCAGTGACAGCGGGTAACCTCAGTGACAGCTCAGCTGATCGCGCGGCTGTCTTCATTTGCTGTGTGGAGCTGATAGGAGCGGCGGTGTATTCTGCAGTTCCTGTCACCTTCATGCAGCACAGCTGGACGCGACGCTGGACCATTCTGGAGTACGCCGGACAAGGAGGGCTTTTTGGGGCTGATTAAAGTGGTGAACCAGGGTATATGTTTGTGTTTTTTATTTCTAATAAAGGATTTTTCGGGTGTGTGTGTTTATTTACTGTAATTTACAGATTAATCATGGAGGGTGTCTCATAGACGCCTGACATGATTAATCTAGGACTTATTGGCAGCTATGGGCTGCCAATAACTCCTTATTACCCTGATTTGCCAACGCACCAGGGCAAATCGGGAAGAGCCGGGTACAGTCCCAGAACTGTCGCATATAATGTATGCGGCAATTCTGGGTGGCTGTTGGCTGATATTGTTAGGCTGGGGGGCTCCCCATAACGTGGAGCTCCCCATCCTGAGAATACCAGCCTTCAGCCGTATGGCTTTATCTGGCTGGTTTTAAAATTGGGGGGGACCGCACGCCGTTTTTTTTAATTATTTATTTCACTACACAGTATAGACACGCCCACCGGCTGCTGTGATTGGGTGCAGTGTGACCCCTGTCACTCAGCGTGGGGGCGTGTCTCACTGTAACCAATCATAGGCGCCGGTGGGCGGGTAAAGCAGGGAATACGAGATTGTTTAATGGGCGGCCGGCTTTTTCAAAACAGTAAAAGCCGCCGGAGCAGTGTGAATGCCGTGCAGAGCCGGGGATCGGGGATCGGTGAGTATGAGAGAGGGCTGCTCAATTCAGTTACTCAGGAGTTTAGCGGTCACCGGTGAGTCCTTCACAGGTGACCGCTAATCAGGGAGCGACACAGACAGAGCCGCAGCATGACAATGAAGTCGGGTGAGGTTCACCCGAGTTCATTCTGACAGTGCGGCTCTGTCTGTGTCTGCTGTCATCTGCCATTCAGCTCTGCTACATGGCTGTCTGTGTCTGCTGTCAGCGGCCATGTAGCAGAGCTGAATGGCAGATGACATAGTAAAAACGCATCCCTACACATTACACACGCTTGGCAAGTCAATAAATAAAAAAAAAAAGGGTGTCCAATGCATACGTCACAGAACACATGATCTAAAGGATCGCACACAAAATTGATCAATTTAACATAGACTACTAACGCACGTGTGACAGCAAATGAACGACCTATGTGCAATCTCATTCAATCGCATATGCGACCTGGGCGTGTCACATCGCATACGAGATCGCATACCTAATTGTAAGGTGTAAAGCTGGCTTTAGTCTGGGAATCCTACTGCACTAAAATGTGGCCAAGCGGGCATCCCCCACCACATGACGCCCCATCAACGGCATCTGATGTGTAACGCCTGCCTGGAGTTAGAGACTCAGACTGGCTGTAAGGGAGGCTAGAGGAAAGCCGCTCACAAAGCAGGACCCCTTGAACTCTGCATCCCTGTAACCCCTATACAGGGATTTGGAATTTCACAGGGCCCTAGAGATCACCACTTGTGGTAGGATGTAGTCCATGGTAGTCAGGCAGGATCAAAAAACAGGAAATGCAATACAGGAACAGAATTGGCAGGCAAGGGTGTAATTAGGAAACAAAGCAGAGGTCAAATCCGGGACTGGCAGCAAGGTACAAAAACGGTAGGCAGGAGGGTAGTCAGAAAACAAGCAGAGGTCAGCGCATGGGAATTACTATATAAACAGAACAGGAACCAGGAATACAGAACTATCTCTGGCAGTGGTAAGCAGACAGGAGGGGGAATAAGAAGGGTGTGGTGTCTTCCCATTGGTTGTAGCTGAATGATTGTAAATTCAGCTGGTAGACACACTCCACCTACAGTTAGCCAGTGGTACTGCAGATCCCAAGGAAACCCAGCCCAGTGGATGAGCAGAGCCTGCACCCACCAGCACCGCTGGTACCAACTCCTCACCCACCCCCAGCACTATCCACGGCAGGAACACGGCGTTGCCTTGTGATCGAAGCAAAAGTCACTGGAGCGGACTCAAGTGGATGCTTCTTCCTCCTCGTCACCCTCGAAACTGTCCTCATCCAGGTTTCCACCTCAGAACCTCCACTTGTTTACCAACTACAGTTGGGCTGAGTGAGAGCCTGTTAGTTGTTACGGAAATTGACATGCCTGTAGATTTTGACCAATGATGAGACCTCATGAGTCATGACTAGTATTTGCTGGATTTTTATTCTTTTAAGGTGGGAAATGCTCTTCTGCACAGTGTACCCATGTCATGACCCTAATCTGCAGATTTTCAGCACAAATAATACATAACAAAGCCACATTTTGTATTTTTCTCATTAGCTATTCTATTTTCCAGCACGCTGACAAACTTGGGCACTGTTGTCGTGAGATATAAGCTGTTGTTGTGACCATTTCAAGCCATTAGTCAATAACAAATACCCTGTGAATATTCTATATTTGCCTTTGCTCAGCTGACGAGTATCTCTACAAGTTATCAGATGTGAAGCACTAGCCTTATGCATTGTTACTAGCCCTAGGAAGCGGTAAACAGCAGGCGCTATCATGTATGGTGAATACTGATGAAGCAATGATATATAAATTACTATGTGACACTGGAAAATTCACGCCGGTTATTCAGCTCTCAGGTTGTCCACGATGTGATTGTCATATTAGGAACTTTAAAGTGATCCTTTTTTTTTATTTTTTTCCCCTAAGTAAGTGGAATAAAAGCTACAAGGAGCAGTGACTATGATTTCAGAATAAGTGCCTGTAATGAATAAAAATGAAATACTATAGTCATAATAACATATTGCAGGAATGCTAGCCTTTCCTCCACCTGCCATATACATATGTATTGGAAGGCGCATAATTATAATCACGAGCCTCTTTGGACATTTCGGTACTGTGAAAGAAGTCTGCAAATCATGAGCACTAATAGAAAGCATTGATTAGTATGGTATTTGTGCACTTTTACGCTTTTAATTGCTGAACTATGAAGACAGGTAATCATTGCCAGTCAGTCCAGTCATTCTCTTTGAGTGTCAAGAACTTTTTTTTGTTATTTTTCCATAGTAATTATTGATAAATACAGCTTACATGGTGGAAAAGCTCCATACCTCAATGTCCAATTACTTGGCTCATTTGATGGATGAGCGACATATGAGCTGTGTACAATGCCCATTAGAGAAGGGAAAATGAGTGCTACCCATACAGCACTGGTCACTGAGATCTCATGCAGTTACATAGTGTAAATGGCAGTAAATTGTAGAATAAGTATTAAAGGGGTTGACCGACTTTGCTCAACTTCCTCATGCCAACGATGTTGTCACCGGCGGACAAAAACAGAAGAGAGTCCCTGTTCAAGAACAGTATATGGACCCTTTGTAGCCCAATAGCTCATCATAAACACAATACCTCCTGCTTTGGAGGTAAGAAAGGGCCCCCCCAATGATATGTCCACCCCTAGAAGTTGTGACATCCCACACCTACCTAGACACATGCCCAATAGATTTGGGTATTGTACCTGAGTCCTGTTAATTAAGTAGGACATGTGCATGGTACATACAACTGAGCATGCATCTCAAACGGTGTGTGCGGCTGTAACATCATCAGCACCGCTCACTGAGTTGCCCATAATATATCTTAATGCAGTGTGCCCACGATAAGTTTTTAACGCTTCGTATTCGCCCCCTGAGGAAGCTCTTCAATGCGAAATGTACATTGGGGTGGAGGTCTAGCTGAGCTATATTCATTCACCTAAACGCTATGGGTAATACTGACTTGCCTTCTTATTTTGATTGATTGCTATCATGTGGATTACAGCGTTGAATATGAATTGTAGTTCACACCGATGACCGTTGATTAATGTGTGCAGGCATTTATTTGCTTAAACTTCATTCATGATGTCAAAGTGCAAGGATTATTCATTATGGTATATATGGTGATTGTATTTTACTATATCCAATTACCAAGGTGTAATGCAGTAGCCACATTTATTCATTTGGACGGTGTTGACATTTATTAACCCATGGAATGCACTAGGCACTTTATGTCTAAAATTGGGATGAATAGTATACTAGGATATGCTGACCAGGATGTATAGATACACTATAAATATTTACACCCAATATGGGATATAAATAGATATAATATTGGGAGAGATACCCCCTCCTCCATAAAATCCCAAACATCCTGGCAGCGTATGCAGTATACGTTTATTACTGCTACATAGCATAGCAGGGAAGGAATAAAAACTATTGTAGAATTTCCTGTTTCTTCATACTCAGCCAGCTTAAGACCTCTGCATCTATGTGTGTGTTTTGTACACTGTCATACCTCATTTTTTAATGTCAAAGTATGCTTTTCATCATTGCTTTTATATGTAAAAAAGTGTGTTAATAAAATGTATTACATTTGAAAATGCGCAAATGCTCTGGTGTTCTCTTTTGAAATATTCAGTTGTTGAGCTAGCATATCATATATAGTATAACTAATAATGAAAATCTGGATCTATGTATTAATTACGCTTCGTATTCTCGTTGCATCAAAAATGAAGCATCGTACAAGGTTGAACTAGATGGACCTAGGTCTTTTTTCAACCTAAGTAACTATGTACAGTTTCATCAAAGTTGATGAGATTTAAGCTAAGACCGCACGTTGCGTTTCCACCTGCGTTTCAGCTGCTTTTTAGGTCCGTTTTGAACTGCACCTTTTTCATGTCAAAAGGCATGCGTTTAGATTTTCCAGCAAAGTCAATGGTAAATGTTGATTTTCAGACCGCACTTTGCGTTTAATTTGCATAATTTGTGGCAAAAAACATGCGTTCAAAGAAGCAGCATGTCAATTGTTTTGCCATTTCTGCAGCGTTTTGCTAACATTGAAGTCAATGAGAAATATCAGAAAGCAGCTAACATCAAAATTCCAGCGTTTTACCTGCTTCTTAGGTGCAGAAACAAGGCGTTTTTTACTTCAAAAACGCATGCTTTTTACACATTAAAATAATGGAATAATATGTCCATTTACACACACACACAGTCCGACAATTAAATTAGTGAAAATTATGTTTTTATTGCTATTTTTGCAATAAATTTTATTAATCCGCTATATTTTCAAGAAATTTAACAAATGTCATTGTTAATTTAAAAATTATGTTTCTTATTTTTTTCTCTTTTTTCATTCTGTTTGACTGTTTAATCTTTATTTAGCAGTGTCTTGATGTTCAAAACGCATCTGTAAAAACGCAAGGGGAAAAGCATGTAAAAAGCGATGAAAACGCATCTTAAACGCGGTAAATACGCATGCGTTTTCAGCGCTAAAGTTCTGAAAAAGGCAACTTTGGTCAAATAAATTAAGCCCAAAACGTGCGTTTAGAACTGCAAGTAGGTGAACGCAAATTGCAGTCTTAGCCTAAGGGGCACTTTGCACACTGCGACATCGCAGGTGCGATGTCGGTGGGGTCAAATTGAAAATGACGCACTTCCGGCATCGCATGCGACATCGCAGTGTGTAAAGGCTGGATGATACGATTAACGAGCGCAAAAGCGTCGTAATCGTATCATCGGTGCAGCGTCGGCGTAATCCATGATTACGCTGACGCGACGGTCCGATGTTGTTCCTCGCTCCTGCGGCTGCACACATCGCTGTGTGTGAAGTCGCAGGAGCGAGGAACGTCTCCTACCGGCCTCATTGCGGCTTCCGTAGGTTATGCGGAAGGAAGGAGGTGGGCAGGATGTTGACATCCTGCTCATCTCCGCCCCTCCGCTCTGATTGGCCGCCTGCCGTGTGACGTCGCAGTGACGCCGCACGACCCGCCCCCTTAACAAGGAGGCGGGTCGCCGGCCACAGGGACGTCGCACGGCAGGTGAGTGTGTGTGTGAAGCTGGCGTAGCGATAACTTTCGCTACGCCAGCTATCACCACATATCGCTGCTGCGACGGGGGCGGGCACTATCGCACTCGGCATCGCAGCATCGGGCTGCGATGTCGTAGTGTGCAAAGCCCGCCTAAGACTTACAGAAATCTCCTGGCCACTTTCCTTTTTTTTGTGGACTGTAAACTGACCTGCGATGCGTGTTTCAAATCCGCAACATGCCAACTTCTCTTGTGAGTACGCTGAGATTTTTCCCATAGATATGCATTAGATGCCATAAAAAAATTACATGCAGTTTCAGTGCTTTTCCACTGCAGAGACGCATCAAAAACATGTAATCTGCACATACAGTTGTGCTCAAAAGTTTACATACCCCGGTAGACTTTTTGCTTTCTTGGCGTTTTTTCAGAGAATATGAATGATAACACAAAATCTTTTTCTCCACTCACGGTTTGTGGTTGGTTGAAGCTATTTATTGTCAAACTACTGTGTTTTCTCTTTTTAAATCGTAATGACAACCAAAAACATCCAAATGATCCTAATCAAAAGTTCACATACCCTGGTGATTTTGACCTGATAAGATGCACAGAAGTTGACACAAATGGGTTTTATTGGCTAATAATGGGTAACATCCTCACCTGTAATCTATTTGCTTGTAATCAGTGTGTATGCATAAAAGCTGAGTGAGTTTCTGGAATCCAGACAGACTCTTGCATCTTTCATCCAGCCACTGACATTTCAGGATTTTGAGTAATGGGGAAAGCAAAAGAATTGTCAACGGATTTATGGGAAAAGATAGTTGAACTGTATAAAACAGGAAAGGGATACAAAAAATATCCAAGGAATTGATAATGCCAGTCAGCAGTGTTCAAACTGTGATTAACAAATGGAAAATCAGGGGCTCTGTAAAAACTAAACATCGATCAGGTAGACCAACAAACATTTTGGCCACAACTGCCAGGAAAATTGTTTGGGATACAAATAAAAAAACACAAATTTCATCAACTGAAATACAGGACCCACTGAAAACTAGTGGTGTGGCTGTTTCAAGATGCACAATAAGGAGGCACTTGAAGAAAAATGGGCTGCATGGTCGAGTAGCCAGAAGAAAGCCATCACTGCGCAAATGCCACAAAGTATCTTGCCTACAATACTCCAAACAGCACAGAGACAAGTCTCCAAACTTCTGGAACAAGGTAATTTGGAGTGATGAGACCAAAATTGAACTTTTTGGCCACAACCATAAACGTTACATTTGGAGATGTGTTAACAAGGCCTATGATGAAATGAATACCATTCCTACTGTAAAGCACGGAGGTGGGTCGCTGATGATTTGGGGGAAAGATGAATGCAGCACTTTATCAGTAAAAACTGGAGGCAAATTTGCATTCATCAGGCAGAAAGCTGCACATGGGACGTACTTCGACGTTCCAACATGACAACGATTCAAAACACAAGGCCAAGTCGACCTGTGATTGGCTACAGCAGAACAAAGTGAAGGTTCTGGAGAGGCCATCTCAGTCTCCTGACCTCAATATCATTGAGCCACTCTGGGGAGAACTCAAGCACGCAGTTCATACAAGAAAGCCCAGGAATTTACAGGAACTGGAGGTTTTTTGCCTAAAAGAATGGGCAGCTTTACCATCCGAGAAAATAAAGAGCCTCATCCACAACTACCACAAAAGATATCAAGCTGTCACTGATGTTAGAGGGGGAAATACATGGTATTAAGAACTGGGGTGTGTGAACTTTTGATTAGGGGCATTTTAATGTTTTTGGTTGTCATTATGATTTAAAAAGGGAAAACACATTAGTTTGACAGTAAAGGGCTTCACCCAACCACTAGTCATGAGTGGAAAAAAAAGATTTTGTGTTATTCATATTCTCTGATAAAAGGCCCAGAAAGCAAAACATCTGTCAGGGTATGTAAACTTTTGAGCCCAACTGTACCTTTTGTTCTGAGCTTGGAGGTTCTATTTCAGAAATATATCCAAGTAAAGTTCCAGCAATGCACTGCTATTTGATTGACAGCTGCAGCAGGAAGGGAATATGGGGGTCAGGTTTTGCTATCTATTCCCACCCTGGTCTTTCTCCCTGCGCCGGAATTAACATCTATGATGGCGACAGGGGGAGGAAGGCCAGGCAGTCAGACAGGGGCAAGAATAGAGAGCAAGACTCAACTCACATATTCCTTTCCTGTTGCACCTGTCAATCAAATAGCAGTGCATTGCTAGAACTTTACTTGCACATATTTCTGAAATAAAACATCCAATATCAGAACTGAAGCTATGCTTACATTCAGCATCCTAGCAGCAGTATAGCATGTGCTTTTCTTTATATATGAAAATCCTGCTGGTTGGTTCCCTTTAAAGTGACTTTGTCTGCACAAACTGATGGTTCAAACTAAGCAGAGGCGCTCACTGTACAATTGCTGGGGGAGAGCAGTTTGGTGCACCTTCTTTCATTTTCTATCTATGTTGTTCATTAGCTCATGTAAAGGCAAAGGTGTCTGGGAAAAGGAGGCAGAGGTGGGTGGAAAAGATTTAGGGGAGAAGGTGCACTACAATGTATGACCATGCTAAGAAAACACCGAGCGCCTGTGCTTAGTTTGAACAATTGTTTTGTATTTACAGAGTCCCTTTCATATTGTAGGTTTTGATAAAAGATGGAGTTTTATATCAGCTGGAATACTGTATTGTATGGTGAATTACGCGCACTGAATCTTCACTATATCACTTAAAGGGAACCTGTTACCAGGTTTTTCCCTTATGAGCTGTGGCCACCATCAGTGAGCCGTTATATACAGCATTCCAGAATACTGTATATAAGAGCCCAGGATGTTGTGTACAACGTAACAAAAACACTTTTATTATACTCACCTAGGAGGGTGGTCAGGTCCAATGGGTGTTGCTGCTCACCGGTCTGGCACCTCCTCTCTGTCGCAATCGCTGTCCTCCTTCTACCCAGCGCAGTATGGATGACGTGTCCTACGTCATCCACAAATTCCTGAGCAGGTGCACTTTGATCTTCCCTGCTGAGGACAGATCAAAGTACTATAATGTGCATGTGCAAGGAAAGGTTAAAGACTGCTTGCGCATGCGCACTGTAATACATTGATCTGCCCAAAGTAGGGCAGACCAAAGTGCGCCTGTGCATGACCGCAATGCCGGCTTGTGCGGATGACGTAGGACATGTCATCCACACTTGGCTGAGTAGAAGGTGGACAGCAATTGCAGCAGACCAGAGACCAGAGACACCCATCGGATCGGACTCCCCCCTAGGTGAGTATAATCATAGTGTTTTTACGTTCTACACAGCGGCCTGGGCTCTTATATACAGTATTCTAGAATTCTGTACATAAGAGCTCACTGGGGGTGGCCTCAGCTTATAGTGACCAAATCTGGCGACAGGTTCCCATTAATGACACGTTAGGTCCATTTTTCTCTGTTATTCCATGTTCCATGAACACATCATATCCAATCCTTCATCTACTAATACTTATCACTGCTCGCCAACATTTCAAGCCAATTAGGATACTGTAGATGGCAATTGATCTGTTTCAAACGGAACGTCTTGGTTCAGAACATAATATTTGGCCTTGGGAAACAGACGAAGCTAAAATTAGCAGCTAATTTTCATGTGTTCTCTCGGCAAACATTCTGTCTGGTCTTTTCTTTCCTGCTTAAATCAGATGGATGACTGTGACTTTATGCCAAATTGCCTCGTTTCCCCTTTCTAAAACACTATGTTACCATTAAATATTACCAATTGGTTATTAGGATTTTCTATTGCAACCGCTCACAAATAATTTGGATATCAGTTTGTGCTTACTGTTGTGTTATGCTTCTATTCACTGTGGCTCCATGTATGAATATCGGGTAATGGGTACCATTAGTTTTTGTAGTTAGCATGTTTCCTGGGGTGCCAGTGACAGCACAAATGTATGCATTAAAACAGGCGTGATGAAAAGCAGTAGTGTTTATAATTTTAGCCCAGCTGCTGTATTGATGGATACGATATCTAGCACATGCTCCAGGTGGTTTCTAATGCCCGACTCCCTGCAGAAACCTTTATTTGTACATCTTAAACCACTTATTGGATTTGAACAGGATTTTTCAGCCTGAGCGCAGCAGTTACAGTGTTCACTTGTGTAATGTACTAAATTCTGGCTTTGTATTGCGCACACTGTACGTCTCATCTTTCCGGAACATCCAGATATTGTACACGCGTCCTGTCTACTGTAATGATATTTTTGTTGTGTTTTTTTTTTTGTTGCTCTCATTTAGTTTAAAATAATAATTAGTATTAAAAAAATATATACAGTGGCGTGTAAAAGTTTGGGCACCCCTGGTCAAAAGTACTATTATTGTGAGCAGTTAAGCAAGTTGAAGATGATCTCTAAGGGGTACTTTGCACGCTGTGACATCGCTACTGCGATATCGTCGGGGTCAAAACGAAAGTGACGCACATCCGGCGCCGGTAACGACATCGCAACGTGTAAAGCCTAGATGCGCCGATAAACGATCGCAAAAGCGTTGAAAATCAATGATCTGCGTAGCGTTGGTCATTTTCATAATGTCGCACCAATAGGAGAACGATGTTGTTCCTCGTTCCTGCGGCAGCACACATCGCTGTGTGTGAAGCCGCAGGAGCGAGGAATATCTCCTCCTTACCTGCCTCCACCGGCTATGTGGAAGGAAGAAGGTGGCGGGATGTTTACGTCCCACTCATCTCCGCCCCTCCGCTTCTATTGGCCGCCTGTCGTGTGACATCGCTGTGACGCCGCACGACCTGCCCCCTTAGGAAGGAGGCGGGTCGCCGGCCAGAGCGACGTCGCAGGGCAGGTGAGTGCATGTGAAGCTGCCGTAGTGATAATGTTCGCTACGGCAGCTATCACAAGAGATCGCATGTGCGTCGGGGGCGGGTACTATCGCGCTCAGCATTGCTAGCCGATGCTAGCGATGTTCGCAGCGTACAAAGTACCCCTAAGGCTACGTTCACACATCAGTTTTTTTCCATCAGGCACAATCCGGAAAAAACGGATAAAACGGATCCAGCGCCGGATCCGTTTTATCCCAAGTGATTTGTATTAGCGCCGGATTGTGCCTCATGGCCTTGCGTTGCCTCCTGCTTTTGACGGATTCGGCGTAATTACTCAATGCGGCAGCCGGATGGAATGTCTCAGGAAAAAAACGTATCGCGCCGATACGACGTGATTTACAATGGAAGCCTATGGACGCCGGATCCGGCAAAAAAACGGATGCGGCCGCCGGATCTGTTTTTTTAAACTGAGCATGCTCCAATTTATTAAAAAAAACGGATTCAGCAAAAAAAACCCGGAAGAAACGGATGCAAAAAACGGATGCACAGGATCCATTTTTTGACGTATCAGGTATACCGGATCCATCAAAAAAAAGGATCAGGCGCATCCATTTTTGCATATTCTGCGCCAGATCCGTTGCATCAGGCACATGCCGGATTGTGCCTGATGCCAAAAAACTGATGTGTGAACGTAGCCTAGAAGGTATAATGTTAAAAATGTCCCATTTTCTTTGTATTGAAGGCAAATTTTTTTTTTTCATGTTTTACGGTTTAAAATGAACAAAAAAGGAAAATGAACCAATGCAAAAGTTTGGGCACCCCGCATAGTTAGTGTCTAGTATCACCCCCTTTGGCAAGTATCACAACTTGCAAAATGCATTTTGCAGCAGCCAAGAGTCTTTCAATTCTTGTTTGAGGGATTTTCATCCATTCTACCCTTGGAGAAGTCTTCCAGTTCTGTGAGACTCGTGGCTCGTCTTGCATGCACTGCTCTTTTTCAATGATTTTCAATAATGTCAATGATACCCAGATCAGGGGACTGTGAGGGCCATTATAAAACTTTCAGCTTGCGCCTTTTGAGTTCATCTATTGTGGATTTTGACATGTGTTTAGGATCATTCATTATGCATTTGGAGAAGCCATCCACTTTTCCCCTCTTTTCTGCTTTTAACTCCTTCAGCTTTTTTACAGATGATGTAATGTTTGCGTTAAGAATGTGTTGATATTTCATTGAATCTATTCTACCCTCTATCAGTGAAATGTCACTCGTACAAATGGCTGCAGCACAACCCCAAAGCATGATTGATCCACCCCCATGCTTAATGGTTGGTGATATGTTCTTTTCCTGAAATTTTGTGTGTTTTTTTTCTTTACACATATGTTTGATGATTGTGGTCAAAAAGTTCTTTTGAAACCTCATCGGTCCACAGGACTTGTTTCCAAAATGCATCAGGCAAGTTTAGATTTTTTTTTGCATACTGCTGATGCCGAATTTTATGATGGGGATGCAGGAGAGGTTTTCTACTGATAATTCTTCCATAAAGGTCATATACTGTATTAGGTGTCCGTGAACAGTAGAACAATGTATCCCAACTCCGGAATCTGCTAAATCTTCCTGATGGTCTTTGCTATCAGGAGGGGGTTCTGATTTTCCTCTCTAGGAATCCTATAAGCCGCTCTCACAGAAATTTTGCTTGGTCTTCCAGACCTTATCTTGACGTCCACTGTTCTTTTTAACTGCCATTTCTTAATTATATTTCGAACTGAGGAAAGGGCAACTTGAAAATGCTTTATTATTTTCTCATAGCCTACTCCTGGTTTGTAGGCCTCCATCATTTTTTTTTTCAGAGTGCTAGGCAGCTGCTTGAAAGAACCTATGGCTGCTGCTTTTTTTAGCACAAAGATAGAGGAGGCTGGGTCTTTATAAAGTCGTGAAATTTGTATCACCTGGCCTTCCTAGCGATGATAGTGTACAAGCCATAACCCTAACAGGCTAATTAAAGTCTGAAACCCTGGCCAAAGTAATCTGAGCACACAAATCTCAGAGGGTGCCCGAACTTTTGCATCGCCCCATTTTCCTTTGTAAAATGTAAAAGATAATATATATATATATATATATATATATATATATATATACTGTATATAAGAAGCAAAAGACTGTATAGACTTTACAGCATAGGATTACAGCTTATTCTTTCTGTGAAATATTTCATTGCGTGTTTTTAAGCAATGTTTTACCTCACAGGAGGCGGCAGTTGTAATCCCATGCTGTATTGTCTGTACACTCTCTTTTACTGATCATACCACAGCTCCCGAGTAAGGAGGAAGCAAAAGAGTATACAGGCAGGACAGCACGGGATCACAGCTAATTCTTTTTGTGAGGTAAAACATTTCCCTGCCTGTTTATTTTTTTTTTTTTTTTCAAAACAATTTTTATTGATTTTACAAACTTATTTCAATATCGTATCAAAAGTAGTATGATTTACAAAAGACAAGATTGCAGCTGTCGATAAGTATCATTGGAAGGGGTAGAATCCCCTCTCTATCTCCAATCCCGCTTCAGATTGCATTGACAGATAATGAATCAGAGTTAAAAAATCCAAACATAACATAAATGAAACAAACCCCTGAACCCCTGTGCCATTCTCTAATAGTTCTAATGCCAATGTCATGTCTTGATGACGTCATATTGTCTCGCCTTTGTCCCTCACCTGGGTCCCTGCTAATTAGTCCTCAGCTTTCCCAGACTATCCTGGATTTCATTTATGAGGTACCACTCCGTATGTCTGAAGGGTGTCACTAAATGGCTTATGTCCTCCTGTTTGTAATGAACTTCTATAAAAGTTTTCCACCTCCTAAAAAACTTGGTTGTCAAATTATCCTTGTCCCTTTCTGCTTCTAATTTCTCCAGCCTCAAAAGGTTGTGCAGTTCATTGATGACTTCCCCTATGGCTGGGGCCTCCTCCTGTATCCAGTGCCTTAGGATGCATCTTTTAGCTATCATGGCTATGTCATGTATGATTACAAATGTTTTTTTGTCCTGAGCGTTCAATCCCCCTCTAACTCCACCCTCCAAAAAGTGGAAGATCCACACCATTAGTTCTAGTTTGCAGGAAATTTTCCACGTTGTTTGAACTAACGCTCTGACTTGGTTCCAAAACCTCTTTATTGGACTGCATTCCCACAAACCGTGCAGCATGTCTGTTTTTTCTTTGTGGCACTTAGGACACCGTGCCTCCCTGCCCGGAATGTTGAAGCCCAAAACCGCCCTGTGTAATATCCTAAATTGGGTGTCCCTCCAGCTCTCGTTAGTGACTTGTTTCCTCATCTGAACCCATCCTTTCAGTATGACCTCCACTACTTCCTGTCCTTTCAGTTGTTTTTCCCATGCTAGAAGTGTTCGACTATCTTCCCTGGATATTAGCACACCTCTAAATGTTTGGTATATTCGGGAAACATTTACATTTGTTACGCTACATCCCATAAGCTCGTCAATCATGCTCTTGTTCAATTCCCTTCCAATCTCACCAAGCTCTTTCAGTACTCCATGTTTCAATTGTTCGTACTGCATAATGTGGGGGCCGTTGAGATTGTACTTATCAAGCACCTCCCGACCTGTCATCCATCTTCTCTCTTCCACATTCATGACATCTATCAGACTCCTAATGCCTCTCTCTTTCCATTTGAGGAATAATTTATTCTCTCTCCCCTGGGGAAAGTTTGGTGACGCCCAAGGATTTAGGTATTTTGATACCTTCCAGGAGAGTCCCAATTTCCGTCTAACCAATCTCCAGGCCAACATGGTGTCTCGAAATATAACCGAGTTTCTTATATGACCTTCAACCTTAGACATTGGGGAGTGTAAAATGGACGTCAGGTCCCATGGTTCTGCATACTTGAGTTCCGTTCCATAATCTGAGTGCCTGCTCGTTCCTCTCAGCCAGTCAATCACATGTCTCATAATGCATACAATGTTATACCCTCTGACATCCGGAAAATTTATCCCACCCTCCTCCACTGACTTCATCAGCGTGCGCAGCTTTATTCTGGGTTTCCTTCCCCTCCAAACAAAGTCTGCATACGCTGAATTAAGTCTGTTGACGTCTTTCAGTGTTATCAATAGCGGGATCGTCTGAAAGGGGTACAGCAGCCTAGGGAAGCTCATCATTTTTATGAGGTGACATCGTGCCAATAGTGGCAGGGGCAGCCCCTTCCAGCCCCTCAACTGGTTAATGATTTTTCTAATCAATGGACCATAATTCAATTTATAAATTAATTCCGTCGTCCTCCCTATATGTACTCCCAGGTACTTTACTGATGAGTGCGCTATAGGGATCCCATTCACATGACCCTCACTTGGGTTTCCCACAGTTGGTCCTTTGCCTCCGCTCAGGAATAAGAGCTCGCATTTTTTTTTGTTTAACTTAAAGCCTGAAAAGGCACCAAATTTTCCAATCATATCAAGTGTCCAGGGTAGGTCCGCAACAGGGTCTCCCATATACAAAATCACGTCATCGGCGAACAGCGCTAACTTCATCTCTTTTCCCCTTATTTTGATCCCTTTAAAACTATTGTGACCCTGCAGCACTCTTGATAGGGGTTCTATTGCAAGGTTAAAAAGTAGGGGGGATAGCGGGCATCCCTGTCTCGTCCCTTTCATCAGGGGGAACACGTCAGACAAAAATCCCGGTGTGTGGATCCTTGCTCCCGAGTTGGCATACAAATTGTTAATGTAAAGTCTCATCCTACCCACTATCCCTGCGGCCTCCATCACCTTGTCCAACCAGTTCCAGTTAACATTGTCGAACGCTTTCTCAGCATCAAGCGTGACTAAAGCAGGGCTTGCCTTTCCCTCTGTACGCCCCAATCTAACCGCATCAACCACTAAAATCGTCTTTCTAATATTGGTCACTGCATTTCTTCCTTTTATAAACCCTACCTGGTGTTCTGAAATTAATCTAGGTAAGACTGCTGCCAATCTGTCAGCCATGATTTTAGACATTATTTTTAAGTCCTGGTTGATGAGCGAAATGGGTCTATAACTCGAGGGGTCGTCCAGGTCCTTGGCTCCCTTAGGAATTAATTTAATGTACGCTATATTTGCATTTTTAGGGATTTCTGCTCCTCCCAGTATCGCATTAAAGACTGAGGTTAAATCCGGCGAAATCTGGTCCTTGAGGGCTTTATAAAATTCACTATTAAAACCATCGGGCCCTGGCGCCTTGTTGGTGCTAAGTTCCCCAATTGTTCTTGAGACCTCCTCCTCCGTGATGTTTGTATTTAGGGCCCCCCTTTCCTCCTCCGTTAAGCTAGGTAGTTGGGCTTGTCGTAGCCACTCCGATTCGTCAGTCATGTCATTCTGTCCTGGCCCGTACAACTTTCTATAGTATTCTCCCAGCACCTTGTTAATTTCTTTAGGATCCGAAGTCATCCCCCCATCCTTCGTTTTCAATAAAGAGATTACTGTCATTTTTCTGTTGCCTCTTGCTAGATTTGCCAACATCCTCCCCGCCTTGTTACCAAATCTATGAAGATCCGCCTCTTTATGTGACCAAAATAATTGCTCCTTTTTTTTTGCCCACTCGTCAAAATCTCTCTTGGTTGCCAGCCACCTCTCCCTTGCCCTGCTAGACCTGTCTGACAAATAATTAGTATACGCTAGACGTACTGCCTCACTGTGCAAGTTGTAATTCGCATTCGTCTTCCGTTTGACCATGGCAGCATACCCCATCAAGCGTCCTCTCAAGACCGCCTTTGCAGTTTCCCAGAACAAAATCGGGGTCACCCTGTGATCCTTGTTATCCTCTGAGAACTCCTCCCACCATTCTTTTATTATCCTGCGAAAATTGTCCTGTCTAAGGAGAAACGTCGGGAATCTCCAAATAATATCTGATCCCCTTTTGAATTTTTCTCTAAGGTCCACTCTCACTGGGCTGTGGTCTGAGATTACCATATTCTCAATCATACAGTTTTGCACACCATTCGCAAGTTCCATAGATAACCAGATCTGGTCTATGCGAGACCAACTGTTGTGTGGGTGAGAGAAGTGCGTATATTCTCTATCGTGCGGGTGAGTTAGTCTCCAGATGTCTTTTAGGCCTACATCCTCCAGTGATACATCTCTGTGATTTGTTCCCTTATCCCCGGATCCTGGCTCCCCCTCTCCCTTGCTTCTATCCTCCACCGAGTCTGGCACTGCATTGAAGTCCCCCGCCACTATGATGTTAGGCTCCTTGTCCAAGAGAATTATGGCTTTTATGATGTCGTGAAACTGATTCTGCTTCGAGTTTGGGCCATAAATATTATATATGCTGAGTGTCCCCGCTGGGCTATTAATTATTATGTGCTGCCATCTTCCCTGGTCATCCTCTTCCTGAGCCACTATTTCATGTCTAAGTTGCTTGTTTATCAAAATCATTGTGCCCGCCTTCCTTCCTTGCGCCGCTGCCCCATATACTGAGCCCACCCAGTATTTTTTCATGCGAAAGAAATCTTCCCTCCCCAAGTGAGTTTCTTGTAATAGAGCAATGTCTGTTTTTAATCTTTTCAAGTGTCTTAGTACCATTGCTCGTTTGTTAGGTGATCTTAGGCCCTTAACATTCCATGTCGTTAGTTGCACCATGTTTGTCTGGGTAATTTGCTCTTATCAATACCACCCCCCAGGTCCCCAGCTGTAGGAGAGACACGACTATCATTATATCCTTCACACGTGGTTTCCCCAGAATGGCATTTCTTTTCCCCAACTTGTGTGTAAACTCTTAAACAACATATGCAAAGTATAAATCCTACAACAGTATAACATGTTGTCCCTTTGGTGGGACTTTCGGCACTTTTTGCCATGCTAGTGGCTTCCCTTTTTCCTGGCCAAAATATGAGTCTCCCTAGTCCCCCCCCAATAGACAGATTCAGAGCTCTATCCCCCGCGTAAAACATAACGATCTGAAGTAATATACAGAGATTAAAACATTATGTTATAAGTGGTAGGACCTTAAAGAGAGTTCATCTACTGGGTTAGTCCTAGTTTCGTGGGACCTTCCTGCCGACCCATTCGTGCCCACTGTATTTGGACCTGCAAAGCAATCCACAAAGAGAGAAGAACAACGGAGCAGAGACAAAGAGATAAAAGAGCCCAGCATAGAAATAGATAAAGGATATCATAGCCAAGAAGCACGAGAGGGGAAGAAACAGCGCAGAGGAGAAGAGAAGAAAGAAGCGAGGAGTAGTATTGGAAAAAAGGCAAGAGAGGTAGAACCGGGGAGGGCATAGAGAGAGAGAAGGGGGAAAAAGAGGGGAAGGGAGAAAGAGAAAAGAAGGGAGAACACACCAGAGACAAATTAGGGGAGAGAAGGGAGGAGGTAGGGAAGAAAAGAGAGAGGGAGAGGAAGAAGAGAGGGGGAGAGGAGAAAAAGGAGAGAAAAAAAAAAAAAAAAAAAAAAAGGGGGAGGAGGGGAGGGAGAGTAGGTGACTTGTTCAGTCTCCCCTCCGTCCCCTTCACGCTGGCTCGTCCCCCTCGGCTCGGCCACCTTCCTCACTCAGGGGGGTAGATCGATAAGGGCCAGTAGAGATCAGTTCAAGAGTCATCTTGTGTCTTGGTGTCTTTCAAGAACGCTGCTCCCTGGGTCCCATCCCTGGGCTAAACTGCTGGGCTGGACTGCGTCTCCCCTCTCCACTGGCCTCGGGTTGTGTTTGCCTTCCGCGTTGTCCACCTTCTCCTCTCGAACCCGTTGGGGAACCTTTTCTGAAGTTTTCTCCTCCACTGGATCTCCTCTCCTGCCCCTCCGTCCGGTTCCCTTTATGTTCTGACATGAGAATATTCTCCGCCTCCTTGTGATCCTTATAGTATGAGAACGAACCATTGGAGTTCCTGACCTTCAGCACTGCCGGGTAGAGTAGTTGGCATTTTATTCTTTTATTGTACAGAAATGTGCACAGTTTACTGAAGTCCTTCCTCCGTTTGGACACATCAACGGAATAATCCCCAAAGATCAGCAGTCTATTTCCTTGGTATTGTAAAGGTCGCTTTCGTTCTCTAAAGGCTTTCAGAATTTCCTCTTTGTGCTTGTAGTCAAGGTATTTGACTATCACCTGTCTGGCTCTTGTGGGCGGTTTATTGCTTGAATTTTGCCCTTCTCCCTCCTTCGCCTCTTGCTGCCTCAATGGTCCCACTCTGTGGGCTCTCTCCACTCTAAATTTCGCCTTTATGCCCAGCGCCTGTGGTAGTTCCGCCTCACAAATATTGTCCAGCTGTCCCGGTGTTACCGATTCTGGCAGCCCCACAATGCGAAGATTGTTTCGTCTCGATCTGTTTTCTAGGTCCTCTGCCTTGTCTCTCAGGTAATCATTAGATTTTACAAGAGTTGCTATCTGTGCTTGCATGGTCAAGATTGTCTCCTCAGAGTTAGAGATTCTTTGCTCTGCTTCTGTGAGTCTCTTTGAATGATCAGTCAATTGCTTCTGCATGGCGGCTAGTGAATTTTGTACGGCTACTTCAATGGCTATTTTTATGTCTTTGGACAAGTGAGATGCTACTTCTACTGCCAGTTTTTTATAATCCATATGAAACTCTTGCACTTGCTTGTTTTGGTCAGCAGGTGGTGCTGTTTTCTTAGATCTGCTTATTTGCATTGAATCTCTGCCTCCCTCAGATGTCTTGTAAAATTGAGATGTCATTGGATCCTGCTGTTGTTTTTTTTTTCCTCCTTTACAGGGGGTGCCTGAGGTTGATCTCCTCCTGTATTGCGGCTGTCTCCCTCTGGGCCCTCTACTTCGCTGGGTTTCATTTTCCTCCAGCCCTCCTACTCCTCCATAGCTCCCCTCCATAACGCCAGCGTCCTCCTCTCCAGTCTCTCCCCCCACCTCCCCCTCATCCTCCCACTGTGAGCTGCCCTCCTCCGACCCCTGCAGCCACCTGTCTCCAGCTCCACAGTCCTCTGCCTCTGCAGCCGTGTCCTCTGCTAATCCCTCGCTCCGACCCGGCTCCATCGCGTCTCTTCCCCGCACCTCTGGCTCCGCCCCCGGCCCACTCATCGGCGCCATGTTCCTTTCCTCCATTCCCCTCATGTCCACAGCGTCGCCGCCTCTCCCGGGCCCTTCACCGCCGCTGGCGCTCCTCAGCAGGTATCTGTCCATAGCTGCAGATCTCCGCTTTCAGGCTGGGTCCCTCCCGTCCCGGACTCCGATGCGGGGGGGGCTGCTGTCTGACTGATTTTCTCGGGGGGGGCAGGAGCTTCTCCTTTATGCCTCCACCGCGGCCAGGACCGGAACCGGATGCCTGTTTATTTTTAAATATTTTACCTCAAAGTAAGAATTATTTGTGATCCCCTGTTGTAATGTTTGTGTAATATTTTATTACTTCCTCCCCTGCCCTGTAGATGTGGTATGATCAGACCATGTCCCTGTACGGTCAGACACAGCAATTACACAGTACATAGCAAGGGCACATATATAAGATTATCTCAGCACAGGAACACTTTTTTTAATCTCATCCATTTGTGTAACTTATTATTATTCCAAGATTTATTGATTAAAATGACCTTTGTTCGTAAGAAAAGACCTTTAACAGTCTATTATGCGGCTCAATGGCCAGAGTAAAAACTACAAGAGTTATTAATTAATTTTTAATAGAAATGTTATGAAAAAACAATCAAAACTGTTTAAAATAATAAGTAACATAAAAACTCAATAAAAACAATCAGTAATTTTATGGTGGCATATTACCTTTATGGTATGTGTAAAATAAAACTAGTAGTAATATTAAAAAAAAAAAAAATAAATAAAATAATAATAATACTAATAATAATAATAATAATAAAAAAAAACAAAAAAACAAAAACAATAAAATTGTTAATGCAATGAGATTTCAAGATAGAAGTTGGTCAGGGAATGCACAGTCTGCCATTGACGTGACTTACATATCGAACATGATTTTCCTCTTTGGACCCTGCACAGAATCTACTGTCCCTTTTCCCAAGTCTAGTTCCCCTTAAGTATTTCAGTAGGAGGCAGAAAAATTGATCAAGCAACAGAAACAGAAACAACATGCAGTAAACATGGTCAGACAGGGCAAATCAGAAACAGATGGCGGATCTCTACTTTCAGGCAGATTCGCTGGACAGTAACCAAGTCAGTAGCTGTGAATCTTGGACGAGGAGCAGGGAATAAAAAGGCAGCCAGGTCATCACAATGGAGGAGAGCTGAGCACAATGCCAGACTTCAACAGACCAGCAATCAATAGTTGTGTCCCCCACTTGTCTTGCAGTAAAAAAAAAAATTAAAAACATAAAAAAAATAATCTTTCATCTTTGCTTGTTATCTGTAAATATTTATATTTCATTGGACTAAAGAGAGCAAGAATAAAAGACAAAGTCAATAGAAAACTTATGTGATAACAAAATAGTTAAAGTACCAATGCAATAGACTAGGAAATAACCTGTCACGGGTGTGTCACAGGTGACCGTCATGTGTTTTTGGGTCGTAGAAAGTCACTTCGATTGGCAGCACAGAATGCTCCCTGACTTTCCATTCTTCCTGCTGTCAGTTTTCATGTGTATACCGTATGTAGTTTTCCTGCTGGATTCATCGCTCTCCCTTTTGGACCCAGGAGGAGCTCGACTTCCATCCAGCTGTTGATTATCAGTATTCCCTTGGTGCTTAAATACCCCTTGCTTACTATGCACTGTGCTGGTGATATTTTCAGTTCATTCAAGCTGAGGTGACATGCAGGTGGTTTGTTCTCCTCTGTGGTATTGTTGCTAGAAGCTCTTCTGAACGTTTGGTGGAAGGCACTGGTCTGGCAGTGATAGTAGTCATGCGTGCAGGCGGAACAACAGGTCACAGCACAGCCTGTCATTAACCCCTCACCTCCCCGTTGCTGCACCACACACAGGAGGACTCCATACCAGTCTCAGGCGATACACTTTCACTGTTTTTCAGGGAAATAAAGTTCAGACTCAATCTCGTTTCTCAAACAAGCCAACTTTTATTTTCTGGTAACGTCCACATCAACTCGGTTTGCATCTCCCCGACACCGGTATTCTTCCCATGGGGGATTCATCCACTCTTCCATATTTTACATAATTGAACAGCAGGCCGTATCACTGGCACCTGGGTACCCTTTGTCACTTCCAGGCCTCTTCTTCCAGACTACACTTCATTCTAACACCAGGGGGGATCCGCCACCGAACAGGCTATCCTGACTGTGCCCAGACCATCCAGACATAACCTTATACCTGAGTGCGCACCGACCTTTCCGTGAATCTGGAATTCGTTGAGTTTCAGCCAGTAGATACCGACACCAGGCCCCTGACCGTCCAACTATGGTTCTCCACACCAGACTGAATCCCGTGTGCCACAGTCGCGGGTGTGACCCATAGGGTCAGAATCTTCTACTTGTGGGTTCTCACTAATTCATCTTCCCGAGGAGTTTCCACCTCCCTCTCCCATTGTCTCTTTCTTATATAGTCCCTGTTCTCCTCCTCCCCACCAAGGTGCCAGGACAATCATGTTGCAACACTGCTACCTGGTGGTGAATTACACAAGGCATTTACAGTTACAAACAGAACGTTAGTGTGCTGGGTACTGATGCAGGGATGGGCCTAACCCTTAACCCCCCTACAAACTCTTACCTGATTCATCTAATGAGAAGAAGTTCATACTTTTATACCTGAGTGTCCCCCTTGTGTCTTCTATAGTAGTTTTTCGTGGATGACTAAGAGCTCATCCCTCCCATTCCGTATTTAGGGTCCAGCACTAGGGATACTTCGGGCCAGGTATCCAGCTTGGCGCATAGGTGCAGAACCTATCTAGGGTGGTGAGGGACCCCATTGACCAGCAGTAGGTTTGGTCAGGGGTCACCATCTCCCCCTTCCCTAAACACGGGTTTTCCCTTACCTTTCGCTGTGCACTTGGTGCTTCACCATACATAGCGTGACATAACCTAATACTACTACAGTATAATGGAGGTTGCTGTGATCCAATGGATGAAGAATAAATTGGTTTACGACGGCTTAATGTATTTGATAAGAATAGACTAAATGAGTAGCATTATTATCGAGAGGCGAAAGAGCTTGTACACCACCGTAGACACTGGAAGTCCCTACCTAAGGAGCAAATCACAGACTTTTGAAGGAGGCCTAATAGGAAGAAACAATAAAATTATATATGAGAATAGATGATTAAAGAAAAAATAACTCAAATAAGAATGCTTTCCCTATATTGTTTTTACCAATAGATTTTTCTTATTTGCTCTTTTGACTGTAGATTTTTTTTTTGTACTTGATTTTGGGGGCAAAGATTTTGCCAGAATAGATTTCACAAATATGACTTATAACAGCCATGTGGACCACAGGAGCATGTAGCCTGGAGATATTCATTGACCTCTATGGCAGAGAGTTGTGGGCATGCTCTGTGGCCTGTGCAGAGATCACTGTGCAGGGTGGGAAAGGGACATTTCTACAGTTTCATAATAGAAGTGTTAGTTGTGATTATGCAGTGATGATAATGAGATAATGACTAACATTGATCTCTTCAGAACTGAAAGAATTAGTTTATTCCAGGCTAAGTGGCAAAAGTGAAAACTGCAGGATTTCATTATTTTATTATGGAGTTATGAAAAATGTAAACATCAAAAATGATTAAGCTCTTCCTGCATTAAAAAGTGAATTAACATCCTGTGAAGTGGTCCGCAAGTGTGGAGGGGCCACAGGAGCTGAGTGCTCTCCACACGCTTTGTTCTTTTTTACCCTGAACATTGTCCTTAAAGGGAATCTATTACCCCCTTTGACTGTTTTTAGCTATTTTAGCTATTACTATGGGCATACTGGTAATAGGATGTTGAAAGTAGTCCTACCTGTATGCCTCATAGTAGATGCATTGTTCCACAAATATTACTTTAGTTCGCTATATGCGAATTAGCCTACCAGGCTACTGGGCGTTGTGCTTCGGCTACCGGCCGGTTACTTTCCTGTAAGAAATCTCCACATCCATGCTTCATTATCCTTACTGTCACCTGCTCTCAGCATCACAGACACAGCTGGCAAATCCCACGTGAGTGTTCTTCAGCCTGCGTTCATTCATCCCTATCACCATTGAATCTACTGCGCATGCGCTTGTGAGTCAGCTCCACTTTCATTATTAGTGCACTGTTCTAAGTTGTCCTCCCAATTTCCTGCCTCCAACAAAACCCTAGTCACCCCCCCCAGGGTAGGACAGGCACACCAGTGGGCGGGACCAGGCGGATGGAGAACGCCAACCAAGGGGTCTAGAGAACCCGGGGGCGGAAAAAATCAGTTGAGTTTGCAGTTGCAGTTGAGTAGAGTCGAAGTTGAAGTTTGGAGTGGAGAGTAGGAGTGACAGAGGAGAGGTCAAGTGCAAGTCAGAGAGCAAAGGCGTCGGGGTTGGAACCCCGGCATTCTGGCTAGGTGGCAGTCGATGGTCAGTGTCTGACAGAAGATGGGAAGATGGCTGCTGGACATCCGAGGTGGACCGGGACAGGGTAGGAGCCCGCCAGTACCGATACCGGAGAACCGACCCGGAAACTGACCTGGGGCGGTACACATCGAAAACTTGGAGTCACGAACAGGATAGTGACCCATCCACCTATCTGGTGGAAGTGCGCCTTGTTCTGGACTGTCAGCGGTGCTCTGCTGTAAAAATCTAGAAAAGTCGCCATTTTGCCGCCATTTTTGGGTGCGAAAAATGACAACCCAGCGTCTTCTTTCCCAAGAAAGAGCGCGAAGAGGAAGTCCCGCTCCCTGGGAACGAGGCGGGCGGAAGTGACTCTCTGAAAACAAAACTAGTAAGACGCCCTGGATGTGAAAAAGTGGGCGAAAGTCGATGGGCAGTTGTGCCTCCACCCCCCTCCACCATCTTCAACCACAAAGAAGGAGTAAGGTAGCGGTTTCCCGGCTACCCAACAGTTGTTAGCCCCCGTTTAAAAATGATGTTGTTTTAAAAATGGACCAAGGCCGAGAACTGGCAGGCCAACCCAAAAACTTTTGGGCCTTGTAAATATCCCTCCTACTTTCTTGATTGAGCACAAGCACGGCCTCTGGAGAGGCTGATTGGAGGAAGTAGCCTGGTAGGGTAATTTGTATATAGTGATCTAAAGTAATATTTGTGGAACAAGGCATCTACTATGAGGCATACAGGTAGGACTACTTTCACCATCCTATTACCTGTATGCCCATAGTAATAGCTAAAAACAGTCAAAGGGTGTGATAGATTCCCTTTAAGCACAAGGGTCAGGGTAAAAAAGAACAAAGCATGTAGAGAGCACTCAGCTCCACACACGCCACTTACAGTCAGCCAGTGGTACTGCAGGTCCCTGGGAAACCTAGCTTAGTGGATGAGTGGAGCCTGAGCCCACCAGAGCAACTCGCACCAACTCCTCTCCTATCACCAGCAATATCCACAGCGGGAATATGGCACCGTCTGGTGATCGAATCAGAAGTTGCAGGAGTGGACTCTGGTGGGGACGTGACAATGAGATTATTAATAGCTGAGGAATATTCTGCAGTGCTGAATGCACACGGGCAAATCATCAAGATGCAATGCTGGCAGCTCTCTTTGCTATTGCTGACCAATATGTAACAGATGTGCTTGATGACAAGTCTAGGGAGATTGCAGGCCATAGTAGCATGCTTAAACCACACATGCTGCTCACAATAGCATGAGCAACTTGGAGCCTGATGCTGTCATGTAGAAAAACAGTTCCTGGGACAAATCCACTTTCCCTTATAAAGACCTCTTCATTGTGTGCTGTCCCTGAAGCGGATTGAACTGCTCGGATCTGGGGGTGGTGATCGTTTGTGGCTTGAGGGTCTCCGGATCCGGGAGCTTGGGGGCCACACTCAAATGGAAAGGGGGTATTTACAAGGGATTTGGTATAGTTCATGATGCCACCCATGGTGTGTGGCAATTGGGAGTACCGCCGCTGCCGTTGGGAGTACCCGGGGTGATGGAGTGGGGCAGCTAGGCGACATTGCCCTCCACGGGTAGGAGTAGGCCTCTGGACTCTGGATGGTGGTGCGGAAGTACAGTGCAGGGGTCAGTCGGGTACTCACTCAGCAATGAAGCAGACGCTGACAACAGGGTAAACCAAGTCTCTGAATGCCACTGCCCCTCGAGGGGAGCTCGTCCGGGTCCCGTCCCCTACAGTTTTGCCGGTGGTCCGTAACCTGCCTCCTGGCACTTAAGGCTGCTTTACACCAGGCAATCTATCGTGCGATAGATCGTCGGGGTCACGGTTTTTGTGACGCACATCCGGCATCGCTGGCGATGCCGGCCTGTGTGACACCTCCTAGCGACGCAGTATCGCTCACAAATCGTGAGTCGGGTGCTGCTCGTTAGGTTCCATAATATCGTTTACTTTAGTTGACCATCGTTTCCGTGGTAGCACACGTCGCTCCGTGTGACACCACGGGAACGATGAGCAGCTCACCTGCCTCCCGCGGCCGCCGCCGTCTCTATGTGGAAGGAAGGAGGTGGGCGGGATGTTTACGTCCCGCTCATCTCCGCCCCTCCGCTTCTATTGGCCGGCGGCCGTGTGACGTCGCTGTGACGCCGAACGTCCCTCCCACTCCAGGAAGTGGACGTTCGCCGCCCACAGCGAGGTCGCACGAGAGGTAAGTATGTGTGACGGGGGTTACTAACTTTGTGCGACACGGGCAGCGATTTGCCCGTGACGCAAAAAGGACGGAGGCGGGTACGATCGATTGTGAAATCGCACAATCGGTCGTACCGTGTAAAGCAGGCTTAAGTTTTAGATTGTTCGTTGTGGCCTGGTAGCTTGGAGCTGTCCGGGCTCCGCTCCCCACTGTGGTGGTGCCTGCTCTCAGGCTCACACTTGGGATTTCAGTGGGCTGCTTGCTAGGAAAGCCCTATCCCCCTTGTTGCGCTAGTGCCCCCGATCTCTGAGCTGGTGGGAATAGTCCATAAAGGCCCTGTCCTCTGCAGATTAATTGCCGGGTCACCTGAAGCTTCTCCCCGACCTAGGGTCTGTGTACCCCATTGTGCCTTCGGTCCCAGACCGATGATAGGACCAAGCTGCTGACCATCCTCCTTGATGGGTCTCAGGCACCTAGCTTCTCAATCCCCTGCGACCGGGGTCTGACTCCTCTAGGTCCAGATCACCATCTGCGACCTAGTTTACTTCTCCCCTGGGAGCTCCAACTCCCAGCTTCCTCAGAGCTCCTCACAGCTCGAGGGCTACCACTCAACTGACTTGACACCTCCCACCTCCCTGTCTGATCCCTAGGTAGGCGGCCCTATTCCTGATTAAGCAGCCCACTGGTGTGCCTGACAGGTGTGGTGCAAAGTGTATCTAGGATTTGTTAATGCTGATGGAGGCAGTACTGTAGGATGGAGACCCAGAACCATGGGGGGTTGAATATTGCACGGGGAGGGCAGTTTGTGCAGTACCCTGTGACGACCTGAATAGTCCAGGGGCGTCACATTTGCATTGACCAAAAGATCTCCAGACCAATCCCTGACTATCATTGCATTCAATTTCCATCCTCCATTATCGTCTTGCTCTTCTCAATGATAGCCATTGAGAGTGGTTGCATGATAGTGTAGCATCCCTGCGGTACTAGGTGTCACAAATGTAACCCATGGAAATCCAAACCCCAGAATATCCGTGCCAGAGCAAACACACCAGCACCTTCAGGCCACACACAACCCCAACACCAGACTGGGAGACTGCCTAGTAACAGGCAAAAGGGGAGTGCACTGATTGGATAGTATCACCCAGCCTGTAGGGAAAGACCCAGTGAGGGGGAGGGGCCAGTGGTCAATTGGTAAAGGCGGGAGAAAGGGTGTGCAGTCTGTCAGGAGAGTCAGTCAGAATGAGGTGAAGGAAGCAGTCTCTGTCAGGAGAGTCTGTTAGAAAGCCAAAGGAAGTGAAGGAGAGAGGAGGAGTAGTCGGACGTAGTAAAAAGTTAAAAGTACTGAAAAGACCTGCAGTGAGAACAGAGTGCTGTAACAGGAGTGAGAACTGTGGAGTACGGAATGGGACTCCAGGCACCGTGGGTTACCTGTGGAAGTGTAATACTCCAGGTACCGTGGGTTACCTGTGGAAGCAGCAGACTCCAGGTACCATGGAGGGCCTGTGGACATTTGGAATCAAAGCTCACGGGATTCAGCATAAGGCGGGGTGCAGACCCTAGGACAGTGGGACACTTTATGGTCAACTGTTAACTCTGCCAGGCGAGAAGATCTCCAGGGTCCATCGCCAACCCAAAAAGTCTGAAGCACAAGCAGCAAAGAGGGGACAGGGGACTGAACCCCTTAAATAGCCCAGGCAGCCCGCAATAAGACCAAGACAGAAAGAGGGGTTCCCAAGTAGCTCTAGGCCACGGGAGCCCATCAACAACAAGTGTGCACGGAGGACAGCCAACCCAGGTCACAGCTGGCACGGAGAACAAGGGGAGTGGATACACCTGGGACCGGCACCCGCGGGTTCAGGTACCACCACAGAAAAGTAAAAAAGGAAAGTTAAACTACAACACTGGTGTGGACTGTTTACTTGACGGCAGGCACTCACATAGACTGTTTCCCCACTACAAGCCCCATCATCCACTGCTGGGGCCTGTCCCTGCTTGCAGAGGGCTCTAACCATCCAGGCTGCATCACTCCATCAGCCCCAGCAGAAACCTGCAGCGGCGGCCTCCCCTTATAACCTGGCCGCATACTGCAAGTGGCATAGTCGACAAAAACTCTTTTATTGTTATTTTCTTTTATTTAAAATCCCCTTTATTCATTCCAAAAGACACCGCCCGGGTCACGGAGTCAGACCCCTCCACGGCTGACGTCCCCGGACTAGTCAGGCCAGGTTCTTAGTCCCCCGACCCTGGGGCGAGCATGTCAATAGCATGATGCGACCAAGTTTTCAACACCATAAAGAGGACTCCATGTGGGAATGCCACACCTCTTCTGGTCCTGGGATTATGGTGTGGGGTGGCATAACCCTGTAGTGCTCCTTCCAGGTATACTAACAGCTCAGAGTTACATTGATTTGGCTGTGGAACGAGCAGTACGACCATTTCTCTAAAGTGTTCCATGAGCCATTTTTTAACAAACCAGTGCAATGTAAGCAGTCGCATAGCAATGGGTTTCCTGCATTTGGTGTAAAGCAAGTATTGCGCTCCTTAACCCAGTAACAGTACTGCAGGTATCACTCACTTTAATACAAATAATGCCCCCTGATTGCCCCTTTAAGAATAGATTAATACCATTTTTGTGCTTCATTATAAAAACAGTAATGTCTCCTGGGTGCTCTCTCTCCAAAAGTAATAATGCTACTTTTCTACCATACCCTCAAAAAAATAAAGTACTCATCTAATCAAGGGAACCAAGCTTTCTGCACACATACCCGGCTGGCCTAGAAGGTGTAGTGCAGTCACGTCATTATGATGGCAGTGCCAGGACACTAACATCTAATAAGTTGAAAACTTACAGAAGCCTTTACCCTACAATATGGAAAGTAGTGGGGAAGGCAGCCTAGGGCTCCCTGCTCTACCACAGGATCCAACTGTATTGGCATCATTTTGACAATACAGTTTAAGGTTGTGCTTTCCCGGAAATCCAAGACATCTGAATAGAAGCCTGGGGCATGGGCTCTGCCCTGGATCTTTGATGCTTATGGCATTAAGGTTGCTTTCTTTTTTCTTTTGAAATTTTGAGGCCTAAGGCTATGTGCCCACGGGCGCTCGTACCTGCGAATGTATCCGCAGGTACGAGTGCATGTTTCCCGCAGCTGCCCGCCGGCGTCCGCAGCTATTTTTAGCTGCTAGATTACAGCGGAATAGCTGCGGGAAACATGCGGACATTTGTGCGGCTTACCTGCGGACGTCCCGGCCTCTTATCTCCATAGCGGAGGGCCGGGACATCCGCAGGTAAATCCGCATGAATAATTGACATGCAATTATACATGCGGATGCCTACATCCGCAGCATGGTCGGCAGCCGCACTTTCCGCAGCGTGGACACAGCACTCCCCATGTTCCATAGGATAACATGGGGAGTGCCTGCACATGCTAAAACCTGCGGATTTATCTGGAAAATCCAGAAAAATCCGCAGGTTTTCCACGACAAAATCCGCACAAACAGGCTCCCGTGGGCACATAGCCTTAAAGCGCACCAATCACCAGGATTTTCTTATATAACCTAAAGCCAGTGCTATACTGGCACTATCAGTCTGAGTCTATACATACCTTTAGTTGTCAGCTAGGATGTGTAGGTTTTGAAACACAAGCAAGTAAAGTTTGTAAAATTAGCATCTTGTAGAGTGACAGCAGCTGCAGCAGCTCATAGCTGGGGTGGGTATTCATAGTTATCCCCTTCCTCTCTTACTTATGCTAAATCTATTATATAATCGTCTTACTTTGTGACTAAAAGGACCTGTGCTAATGTCATACCCATGTGATCAGAAGGGGCGGGGCCTCAGCCAACATAGCTTATACCAGGAAACCCCTTCTGGTCACATGGGCATGACATCAGCACAGGTCCTTTTAGTCACAAAGTAAAGCGATTGTATAATAGAATTAGCATAAGTAACAGGGGGACGGGATAACTATGAATACTCACCCCAACAATCAGATGCTGCAGCTGCTGTCGCTCAACAAGCTGCTGATTTTACAAACTTTACTTGCTTGTATTTCAAAACCTCAACATCTGAGCTGACCACTACAGGTATGTATAGAATCCGCCTGATAGTGCCAGTATAGCACTGGCTTTAGGTTATATACAAAAATCCTGGTGATTGGTGCGCTTTAAGAATTTTGCCAGAACTTAACCTTAGTAAAAATAGAATGTATTCTGGAAGGTATAGAGAAAAGTCCAAGAAAGAGCAGTTTAAAAACTTTTAATGATGATCATTATCTACTTCAGCAAGCAGAAACCAAAATCTTAATGAACTAAACTAAGAAAGTAAAAGGTTAAGTGATTTTACTATGACCTAAATGAAAGGAAATGGCTGGATCACTACTAAAATGGCAAAAAAAATGCAAACTGTGAGAACTGAATCCATGGGGTGTAATTGGAAATAAGTATTGTTGTTACAGTGTGAAGAGTTAATAGCGTGGATTTGTTATAGAGGCATTTTCTATCTTAGCTAGAAAGCATCAGAAGTAAAAACATTATTTATACCAAAGATCTGTAGATGGGCACGAAGTTGTAAAATATGTTTTTGTTTCACTCTATTTGACTGCAGACTCATGAGTCGTCACATGAATGTGTCATCAGAAAATTGTCTATTGTTTTAGCGAAGTTAATGTTTTACATATATTCTTTATATATATATTCATATATTATTGGTATTTTTTCTTTTACATATTATAATCTGTATTAAAAATACAAAATAGAAATCGTGCACTTCTCACACTGGCCACTGGGGCTATTCCGGACGCCTACTTTCTGTTCTTTCAAGAAATCAACATGTACATTACCAACAATAGATTGACACTGACTATACCTTTTTTGTATTAATGCATCTGATGAGCGTGTGCAAAACCAATAGTGAAGGGAGGGGGAGCAGGAGGAGCTGCAACATCATTTTACGCTTGGAGTGGCGTGTGTCCGAATTCACAGCATGACAATTGTGCTCAGACTTATGGACGTCAGGCACACAACACAACAAACATACAAGGTGACACCGGGGACACTTAAACAATCGTGTGCCTTGGTGCTAGGGAGGGGGAGAGATGGGACACCTCCTGCACTCACCTGCAGCTGTACCCTGGACTCCAAGCCCAATACAGGTTCTTTCACCCTGTCACCAAGCAGGATACCTATAACCCTCACTAGCCCTGTACTCACCCTGTGACGCCCTGGGCAAGCCAGGGGTCACAGGTCATCACACCACCACACCCTACACCCCAGTTAGGCACATCTAAGCTACCAAAATCCTTGTTGCCTTCCTCCAGAGGCTTATGTTCATACCAGGGGGTGGGCCAGGCGGTTGGCTCCGCCCACCAAGGAGTTCACAGCTCTGGAGGCGGGAAGAACCAGGCAGTTCAGTTTAGGAGGAGGAAGTGGAAGGAGTAAACAAGTAGCTCAGCTAGGGAAGTGAAGTGGTAAAAGAGGAAAGTAAGAGTAGTGGAGCTAAAGTGAAAGGTGACAGAAGTAAAGCCTGAAGTTGGTCCGGCTGTGTGCCCGGACCGTGACAGCAAGGTCAGCAGACGGCGGTGACTGTCTGGAGGGGGACTGCTCGGAGGTTCCTGGAAGGACCGCGGACGGGTGGTGACCCGGTGGTCTGGAGCAGTGGACAAAGGACAGTCAGCACCAGGGCAGGGGCCTCTCGGACCCCGGCAAGGCTAGGAGTCACCACAATTTGCCAAATCCGTCAGTGAAGGGGACGGCTGTCTCCTAACAACTAAGTCCCGATTGAAGGCAACAGCCCAACCATTAAAGCAGAGACACCGCCACCGCCAGGGCACCAGTTTCTGAGGGCCAGCGCCTGCGGGCAAAGAGTAGAGCTCCTCCGGTCCAGCTTGAAGCCGGGGAGCGGGTTACCGGTGGGAACCCATCGCAACCATCAACAACATAGGTGCAGGACAAAGGGACATCACCGTCACCTACTGGGGAAAGCAAGTGCAGCCGTCCGTGGGAACCGTCTTTCCAGCCGTGTGTTTTACCGAGAACTGTGTCACCATCTCAGGCTGAGTGAGTACCACAGTGCCGCAAGGCACAGCGCTGCCCCCGCGTTCCTGCGCCCACCAGGCCCTGCATCTCCCACCTCATCACCGGACCCCGGGATCACCAACCCCTACCCACGGAGGGGCAACACAACAACTTGCTGCTACACACCCTCACTCCCGGGATCCCCATCCATAGCAGCGGTGGTGCCAACAAATCACCACAACCGTGGGTGGCGTCACGGACAATAGACTTTATCCCAAAACCCAATCCCCTTTCACTCACGGGCGAGGAGCGCCGCTCGAGACCCCCGGGATCCAGCCTACCGCTCGAGTCACCACTGAGCAGCAGCGGCCGGACCCGAGCAGAGGGGTGAGCGCCATGCTGACACCCTCCTCCCCGCCCGCGACAACCCTCACTAGTGAGATGGGAGGCAAGAAACACTAGTCCCACTGCAGCACTAATCAACATGAAAGGAAGGAAGACAGACATGGAAAAAAGGATACCAACACAAACTTCACCGATGCAGCCAGACTCCAAGGCTGCGGACGTCTGGGCACTAGTCAGAACCCCATGAGCACCTTCCACCCATATGGCCTGAACAGAATGGAATTCTATCACCAGCATAGCTGATGTGAAATGTGACTATTTGAAGGTGATGAGCCTATTCACAGAGCGGTTGTACCTGAAATGGACTGCTAGAAAGCTGCAGGCAACAAAACTGCCATTAACCCTTAATACACCAAAAGAGAAAACTGTGAGACTCCATACCAGAATCTGACGCAAGTCTCTAAATGCTGAGAGACCACCATGACACATCATTTACTGTAATTGGTAGATCCTGTGTTATCAGCTGTGTTTAGAGGTGTCACCTATCATTGTATTCCTGCTTCTAATGATAAGGATAAAAGCAAATTGTGAAAATACCCTGCAGTAAGTAAAAAAGTCATTAGTAAATATAAATAACATAGGGTGCTTAGTTGACATAATCTATATATATAATTGCCTTATTCTGTCTGTCTGTCTGTCTTGCTCCAAAATGACGTCATTACAGTGACAACCGTTGCATTGGCCGCTCGGCCTGGCCCCGCCCCCCGCACGGATTGGCCGCTCGGCCCGTCCCCGCCCTTGCACGCATTCCCCGAAACCACACGGAGCCCCGACTCCCAGGTGACTGCTGCACCCCCGGGAGCCCACACCGGCAACCCAGCCGACACATACCCTTGCGTTGCTGGGATCGTGCTGGAGTCGGCGTATGCTGGTAACCATGGTACACATCGGGTGCACAGCAGGAGACCAACAAACAAAAATGAACCAGCACTGTGGCTTTGAATAGCTACCTGGTGTGTACCATGGTTACTAGCTTACCCCGCCTCCCGACACACGTGTGCCGGAGACGGCGTATGCTGGTAACCATGGTACACATCGGATAACTATGGAAACCGCTTTGCATAGTTACCCGGGCCCCACCCCCGCACACTTTGCCCGCTTGGCCACGCCCCCCAGCACACTGTGCCCGCTCGACCACGCCCCCCGCACACTGTGCCCGCTCGGCCATGCCCCCCGCACACTATGCCCGCTCGGCCACACCCCCCGCTCACTATGCCTGCTCGGCCACACCTCCCGCACACTATACCAGCTCGGCCATGCCCCCCGCACTATGCCCGCTCGGCCACACACCCCGCACACGTTTCCTGCTCGGCCACGCCCCCCGCACACGCCCCCCGCACCTATACACCTCCCCCAGGACTACTCCTCCTATTAGACTCCTCCCCCAGGACTACTCCTCCTATTAGACACCTCCCCCCAGGACTACTCTTCCTATTAGACTCCTCCTCCCCAGGACTATTCCTCCTATTATATTCCTCACCTCCAGGACTACTCCTCCTATTATACTCCACTCCCCCCAGGACTACTCCTCCTATTATCCTCCTCTCCCCCCAGGACTACTCCTCCTATTATCCTCCTCTCTCCCCAGGACTACTCCTCCTATTATCCTCCTCTCTCCCCAGGACTACTCCTTCTATTATCCTCCTCTCCCCGCAGGACTCCTCCTCCTATTATATTCCTCACCTCCAGGACTCCTCCTCCTATTATCCTCCTCTCTACCCAGGACTACTCCTCCTTTTATAGTCCTCTCTCCCCAGGACTACTCCTCCTATTATATTCCTCTCTCCCCAGGACTACTCCTCCTATTATACTCCTCTCTCCCCAGGACTACTCCTCCTATTATACTCCTCTCTCCCCAGGACTACTCCTCCTATTATACTCCTCTCCCCCCAGGATTACTCCTCCTATTATATTCCTCACCTCCAGGGCTACTCCTCCTAATATACTCCTCTCCCCCCAGGACTACTCCTCCTATTATACTCCTCTCTCCCCAGGACTACTCCTCCAACACACATACACTGCACAAAACATACCTCCCCCCAAAACACACACACACCCACACAAACCGCTCAACATATACAGCACCACACACAGAGCACCACACACACACAACGCTGCAGACACACAGTGCTCCACAAACAACGCAACACACACAACGCAACACACAAACAACACCGCTCTCACACACCCCCACACCCAGACAACACCCAGAACATTTACAGCGCCCTACACAAACACTTGGTAACTACACACAAGAACATCTATATATATAACAATAATCATACATTAACTACACAATAAATTCTAGAATACCCGATGCGTTAGAATCGGGCCACCTTCTAGTTGATCATAAAAGTATAATAGCCACTAATGGATGATTACTGGACATGTGAACTCAGCCTTACTGTGATCCTTTTCTCTTGCATGCAAGAATTGTATCATAGGTGCAGAGAAGATGGAGACCTTAATTTCTCAATCTTCTACATTGTCTGTTTCACCACAAATCAGACTGCACTCTGATGACATCCAAATGCAGTCTGTTGATTACCATGAGTCATAACTCCACCAGAGTCTGCTCCTTTGATTTCTGCTTCGATCACCAGGTGCCGCTGTATTTCTGCCATGGGCAGTGCTCGTGATAGGGGAGGATTCACTGCTAGTGGCTCTAGTGGGTGCAGGCTCTGGCCATCCACTAAGCTGGGATTCCCTGGGACCTGTAGTACCACTGGCTGACAGTGGTGGCATGTGTCTTCCAGCTGAAGTTACCACCTTTCAGCTACAGGCAATGTGAAGGCAGCACAGCCTTCTTATTCCCCCTCCTGTCAGCTGGTCGTCGCCAGATATAGTCTTATAGTATACTTTTTGTCCCTAGTTTGCACCCTGCTACTGAACTTCTGATATCCGTGTTTTGACTTCTGCCTGTTCTGACGACTCCCCTACCTGCCATATTTTGTACTTTGCTGCCATCTCCGGTTTGACCTTAGCCTAATTTCCTGACCACTCTCTTGCCTGCCGACTTTGTCCCTTTTTTTACCTTCTGGTTTTGACGATGCTTGATGACTACTCTTCTCGGTATTGCAGCCTTCCATAGGGAATGATCTCCTTCACCTTGTGTAATTCCAGATTCCTGTACAGGGGTTAAAAGGTTTCAGGGTTCTCGGGAACCTGCTGAGTGGGCGGCTAACCTGTAGTCTGTCCATGACAGCCATCCTGAATCTCTGGTCCCGGGCAGATGTCACTCCATGCACCTATAGACTTGATAGGGTCTAATATACTCTGCCAATCACAGCATACTGCGATTTTTTTCTCATGCTGAATCGGCATGAGAAAAAGATTCGCTCACATCTGCATATAAATAGGCTGGGCTCAATCTGGTAAAAAGATCTGGGATTTGTTCCTCAGCTGTTTTCGGCATAAGGACTAAATTGTATCCTGGTATGTGTACTGGTGTAAAATGTCCGAGACTCGCCAATACAAGTCTATGGATACAATAAAAAATAAACAGACTGCACATCTGTATGCCATCCGTTTTTTATGGATACATTACTATTCCGTAACTACGAACACTGTAAATGGTCCTTTAAATGATTGAAGAATAAGGCAGCGTGCCCACGATCAGGGTTCACTGCATTTTGGACGCAGCGTGTTTTTGCTGCGTCCAAAATGCTGCGTTGTACAGTACAAGCACAGTGGATGGCATTTCTAGGAATCTAATGCCCACTGTGCTTATTTTTCCCGAGTCGTAAACTGACCTTGGGTGCGGCTTCCCGAGCTGCAGCATGTCAATTTTTTGCTGCGGAGACGCAAGGGTTCCCCACAGGGAGAACAAAAGAGAGAGACCACAGCGCCCCGAACACTGATCATGGGCACGAACAGCTGTGGTCTCCCGAGGAGGAGACTTGCGGCTCTGCAGGAGAGGACATGCTGGGTTCAGGACGCAGCAGGTCCTGATCGTGTGTACGTACCCTAAGGCTTGGGCCACACGGGGATTACTGCGATCCCCTCGCATGACACTCGGCTCATGCGATCGGACCTCAGCTGTGGGGGGCGGGCCGGCACTGAGGAGGGGCGGGCCGGTGCTGCGGAGGGGAGGGAGGGATTTATCTCCCTCTCCTCCGTTGCCAGCTATTGCCATTCTCGCCCTGCACTCGCGGTACACTGGTGTAATGCGAGTGCACTGCAATTTTTCTTTCACCCCATAGACTTGAATGGGTGCGAGAGAACACAGGTTCGCATTACAATCGCAGCATGCTGCGTTTGTTTTCTCAGTCCGATTAGGGCTGAGAAAATAATCGCTCATGGGTGCTAGCAAACAGGCTAATATTTGTCCGAGTGGAATGCAATTTTTTATCGCACTCCACTCGCACCGATTTTCATGCCATGTGGCTTAGGCCTAATAGTGGTGGATTAAATAACCCGTCATACGGATGCTAGGTGAGTAAAAAATTGGACACTTGCATGACATACGGAATACCAAATGGCTTTTACTTGTCCAACTTTTTTGGATGAACGTTGGACTGATTTTTTTTTTTACGCAGATGAGAGCGAACCCAAAAGTAAGTTGGCACTGCCTCATAGTATAATATTGGTCCTCATTCAATAAAAATGTTATAATCTCCCGTGAGCGCTGGCTAAGAATCAGAGCGACACAATTCTATAACTTTTTGTTTCAATCTAATAGTTGAATTCCAAATACATTTTTTGTTTTATTTGATAATCAACCTGTGGGTGATAAAGTTAATGCTGGCCATGGTCTGTGACATAACATTTAATAAAATTGGTGCTTGGACAGACTTAATTTAATGAAGGTTGATGGTATTTTGCTCAAATCCTTTTTGGTTCTATATTAAAGTGACAGCTTAATTGGCAGTTGTGACCTGGAGCTAATTAACTCTAATAGGAAAGTGAAGAATTTTTTAGCCTCCTACAGCTAAGAGAATTCAGTGAGGTAATACTTATTATCACACTATTATAGATTTTCTGAGCAACATACTTAAAGGACTTGTAGAAAAAAAAAATATTCTATATTTCAATGTATAATCACGCATCTATGGAGCAGCTGAAATGCAGGCATGAAATGAGAATGTTTGAAGTACAATGAGACCTTTTCAAATGTCAAGAAGGAAAAGCGCTCGAGATAACTGCACGGTGATCAGTTGCCGCCTTTTCCTATTTAATAATTGAACTTTTCTATTCGCTGTAATGTCTGTAGTACAATATGTAGCAGATAGATATTCAGGCATCTGCACAACAAATTAAGGCGACACAAACAAGACGAAAATCATCATTTAGTGATCTGTGTCACTTCAGTTTACACTAATGCAGAGATGAAATGCAGGATAAATAAATGGAGTCTTCAGAAATCCTGGCAATATTAATCCTGGCAATATTTATTAACTGCACATAGTTAAAGGGAACCTGTCAGATCCCCCTATGCCGTCCAACCCAGCAGCATTGACACCTACGTGCCCAAATTCCCTCCCTAACCAGCCCTGTATAATGCTATTCACTATACTATTCACTTCACTTCACGATTTATAAACCTCACTGTCCCTATGCTAATTAGTGCTTTGACTAGTTGATGGTGTGTTAACTCCCCTGACTAGTCAGCCCTCTTTCCATGTTATCACACCCCTATGAGAGTCATAACATGGCTTCCACAAGCTGGCAACACCGCAGTTCCTGGAATGTTGCGCATGTGTGCGGCTCATTTTGGCCGCATCACTGTGTCTTTGAATCCGGGTGAACGCTTTCCAGCTTCATTTGGCGCACTGTGCTTGACCGGAAGTTCAGAAATTGTGTACATGAGCTGTCTTCTGAACTTCCTGTCATGCGCAGTGTGCCTAATGAAGCCAGGAAGTGTCCACCCTGCTTCTGAGGTGAAATGATGCACCAAAATAAGCCTAACACATGTGCAAGGTTTAGATTAGTTGCGGTGATACTGGCTCATGGAAGTCATATTATCATGTCCACAGGGACATAATAATGTGACGCCCTGGCAAAACCAGGTAGTCACACATTAGGCCCCCGCATAACACCATCCCTCACCTAGGTTACATACAGCTGACCTGAAACCCTAGTCAAGTTGAGAGGCGTGTGGGCTGGAGCTAGGTGTAGCTCCAGCAGAGGAGAAGTTCAAGTTGAACGGTGCCAGGGTCGGAGCCCTGATGTAACGCCTGGTCCCACCAGACCATGGGGGGGAGCTCTCCCTCACATCTGCCCAGTCCCAGCATGGCTCCCACGTGCACTCCTGCCCTCACTCCCAGGCAGCGAAGGCCTTCCTCTTACCGGCCCCATGGCTCTGCAGACGCTGCTCCCACTCCTAGGCCTGCTGCAGTCTCCTCCTCACACAGAATTGCTGTAAGTGACTCTAGGCTGCGCGCGAGGCCACGCCCCCTTTCTTAAAGTGGCATGCCCCATTTTCTGGAAGTGACCTCAGAGGTCACCTGTTGCCTAATAGGTATTTAAGTTCACCTCCCCCGGCAGCAGGCGCCCGAGCAACGCCTCTATTAGTGCATTGCCAGTGTCCAAATCCGTTTGTGCTATTGTTTGTGATCCGTGCATTTGTTACCTGATTCTAATCCTGTGTCTCACCGTAGTGCCATCTATACCATTCCGGCTGTGGACGTCACCACTTATACCTACCGTGGACGTCACTGTGCCATACCTGCCGTGGACACTATCTATACATACCCGCAGTGGACGTCACCGCTCATATCAACAGTGGACGTCACCGTGCCCTACCTGCTGTGGACATTATCTGTACCATATCTGCTGTGGACGTCACCTGCTGTGAACATCTCCGGTGCCGTTTCCGTGTTCTGCCGGCTGTGGATGTCACAACCTTGCTACACCTGGCCCTACAGAGACTCCTACTACCGGTTCCTGGCCGCCGTGCATTTAGGCCTTCTGGGGAGGCGCCGCACAGTCCCTGTATAGGGGTTCGCTGCTGGTCGCCTTCTCAGGGGAGTCCGGTGCACGGTCCAGTGGGTCCACCTCCGGACGCTCGCCGCTCCTCGGTGAGCGTAACACCTGGTACCTTGGCTAGGTGGCAGACAGTGGTCTCCGTCGGCAGGAGACGGGAAGACAGCTCGGCAGATCTGAGGAGGACCGGAGCAGGGTTGGAGCCTGCCGGTACCGACACCGGAGACCCGACCGGAAACCGTGCACAGAGGGGGTACTCGGACCCTGAAGCCAGGACTGGAACCAATGGCCTAGCTAATCAACCGATTGAGGGCAGGATTACAGGTCCTGTCCCAACCAAAGTCCCAAAAGCAGACAACCACCCACAGATAGGAATAGGGCAACCGCCAGGGCCCATAGATCTCACGGGTCAGCGTCAGCAGGCACGGCTCCTCAGGCACACAGAAAGCCGGGAGCGGACTACCGTGTTCCACACCGGGAAGTCCAAACACACAAACACAACCAGTGCAGAGGAAGAGACGGCGATCACCAGCCCGGGTGGGGGACCAGAGTACAACCGGCTGCGGCGGCCAGCCACCAGCACCTTCGTTTACCAAAAGACTTGTGTGATTCATTCAAGTGTGAGTAACCAAACATCCCCTGCTACGTCCGGGTGCGCAGGCCCCTGCCACTGCCATACCTTGCACAGAGACACTGGGCCCCAGGGCAACCATACCTACCCACAGAGGGGTTAACACCGGCTGCCATTATATCTCCCCCGGGTATCCCACAACATCAGCGGTGGTGTCCCACTTCACCACACACCGTGGATAGCATCACGAACCAAATACGGTCAAGGCCGTACAACTACGTCCCCCTTTTCATTCGGCGTGTCCGCGTGACCCCCTGGTCTGGAGGATCCCTTGAGCCACGCAGCGGGTCTGGATCCAAGCAGCGCCGGCTGCTGGCACGGGGGCGGCACAATAACATGGAAAAGAGCCTGCTAGTCTGGGGAACTAATGCCCAATAGACCAGTAAAGACCCTAGTGGGGAATGCCCACTACTACATACTGGGCACTACAAGGACTTATTTGCAATTCTTTATTCTGCAACAATCACTATTATATATACTCCATGGGTGTTTTCCAGAGACGAAATTGTCACTACACCTGTAGATGAATTCCCAGACGAGTGTATTTAACAAAGTGTGGTCACTTTAGGAGATTTCTCCTGTTGTGGCACTTAGGGGCTCTGCAAACTGAGTACCCAAACTTTTTTTGGAAAATCTGTACTGTAGAAGTCAAATGGTGCTCCTTCCATCCTGAGCCATGCCATGTGGCCAAACAGTAATGTGCAGTCATACGCGGGGTACTGCCACATTCAGAAGAAATTGTATAACAATTTTTAAGGACTTTTTTACCTATTCCCCTTGTGAAATTTGGAGATCTTGGCTAAAACATCATTTTAGTGGTAAAAATAAAATTATTTTTTTTTCAGCACCCAATAGTATAAAATTTTGTGACACACCTATGGTATCAATATGCTCACTGCATCCCTATATAAATTCATTGAGAGGAGTACTTCATAAAATTAGGTTACTTATAGAAAGGTCTGCTTTTAGGGCAACTCAGGGGCTCTGCCAATATAACATTGCATCCCCAAACCATTCCAAATAAATCTGTACTCAAATATGGTGCTCCTTCCCTTCTGACCTTTACACTATGCTTCCAAACTAGTTTTCAACCACATGTGGGGTATTGGCAAACTGAAGAAAATCTTGTAGCAAATGTTATGATCCATTTTCTCCTATTACTTTTTTAAATTTAAACTTTGGGGCCAAAGCAATAGTTTAGTGGAAAAAAAATAGTATTTTTATATTTTCACAGCCCAATTTTATACAATACTGTCAATCACCTGAGGGTTCAAATTGCTCAGTACACCCCTAGATGAGATGAATTCCTTGAGAGGTGTAGTATCCAGAATAGGGTCACTAGTGGGGGGTTTCTGATGTAGTTGTATGTCAGGGAATCTTCAAATGTGACATGGGATCCTCAATTTGTTCCATTCAAAATGGCGCTCCTTCCCTTCTGAGCCCTGCCGTGCTACCAAACAGTAGTTT
Source organism: Anomaloglossus baeobatrachus (assembly GCF_048569485.1). NCBI lineage: Eukaryota > Metazoa > Chordata > Amphibia > Anura > Aromobatidae > Anomaloglossus > Anomaloglossus baeobatrachus. The sequence goes on from NC_134358.1 coordinate 88,302,313, forward strand.
TCCACCATATATGGGATATCGACATACTCAGGAGAAATTGCTCAAGACATTTTACAGTACATTTTTTCCTTTTACTCTTGTAAACATTAAAAATTTAAGGCTAAAACAACATTTTGTGGGAAAATGTTATTTTTTAATTTCACGCCTTAACGTCATAACATTATGTGAAGCATCTGGGGGTTCAAGGTGCTCACTACACATCTAGATAAATTCCTTGAGGGGTATAGTTTCCAAAATGTGGTCACTTGTGGGAGTTTCCACTGTTTAGGCACCTCAGGGGCTCTCCAAATACAACATGGTGTCCGCTATTGTTTCCAGACGATTTTGCATTCCAAAAGTCAAATGTCGCTCCTTCTCTTCCTAGCCCTGCCATGTGTCCAAACAGTAGTTTTCTACCACATATTGGGTATTGGCATACTTAGGTGAAGAAATTGCACAAAAAAATGATCTAATCCATTTTCTCCTGTTACCCTTGTAAAAATACAAAATATTTGGGTAACGCTACATTTTTGTAGGGAAAAAGTAAAATTTTATTTTTTTCCTTCCACATTGCTTTAATTTCTGTGAAGCCCTGAAAAGGTTAATAAACTTCTTGGATGTGATTTTAAGCACTTTGAGGGGTGTATTTTTTTTTAAATTGTGTCACTTTTGGGTTATTTCTGTCAAACAGACCCATAAAAGTGATGTCGTTCCTAAAAAAATCTCAGTTTTGTAAATTGTTTGGGAAAAATTAGAAATTGTTGATGAAAATGTTAATCCTTTTAACCCCTTCACGACCATGGACGGATATATCCGTCATGGAGCATGTCCCGTTAAGCCCCGCCCCCGCAATCGGTGGTTGCCATCGTAGCACAGGGTCATGTGATGACGCCTGAAGCTACGAAGTTTCACTTTTGTTTTTCCTTGGCCGGGAGCAGAGGGAACAAGAAAGTGACTATTTCTGCTGTTTACAGCTGTATAGCTGTGATCAGCAGATAGCGATCAGCGATTGGATTGCTGATCGCTATAGCCCCCTAGGGGAACTGGTAAAATAAAAAAAAAGTTAAAAAAAAAGTTTTAAAAAATAAAAAAAAAACAAAAAACCTAAAAGTTCAAATCACCCCCCTTTCACCCCATTGAAAATTAAAGGGTTAAAAAATAAATAAATATACACATATTTGGTATCGCCACGTTCAGAAATGCCCGATCTATCAAAATATAGAATAAATTAATTTGATTGGTAAACGGCGTAGTGGCAAAAAAAATTCCAAACGCCAAAATTATGTTTTCTGGTCGCCGCAAGTTTTACACAAAATGCAATAACAGGCGATCAAAACGTAGCATCTGCGCAAAAATGGTACCATTAGAAACGTCAGCTCGAGACGCAAAAAATAAGCCATCACTGAGCCATAGATCCCAAAAAATAAGAACTCTACGTGTTTCGGAATATGGCGCAAAAGGTGCGCCACTTTTATTGGACAAACTTGTGAATTTTTTTAACCCCTTAGATACAAGTAAACCTATACATGTTTGGTGTCTACAAACTCGCACCGACCTCAGGCATCATACCCACACATCAGTTTTACCATATAGTGAACACCGCGAATAAAACATCCCAAAAACTATTGTGCCATCACACTTTTTTTGCAATTTTTCCGCATTTGGAATTTTTTTGCTGTTTTCCAGTACACCATATGGTAAAACTTATAGTTTCAATTAAAATTACAACTTGTCCCGCAAAAAACAAGCCCTCATATGGCAAGATTGATGGGAAAATAAAAACGTTACGGCTCTCGGAAGAAGGGGAGCAAAAAACAAAAACGGAAAGTGCCCCGGGGCTGAAGGGGTTAACTTTCTAACAAAATAAAAATATGTTTCAAAAAGGGTGCGGATGTAAAGTAGACATGTGGGAAATCTTATTTATTTACTATTATCTAATCCAAAGAAAAACAGAGTGGTATTCGGAGATCCGTGCCGGCCAATAAGAAGGTCCAGACTCCAGTAAAGGAATAATATCTTCTTCTTCATTTAAACACCTGATGGGCATATCCCCGAAATGCGTAGTGTGGTGTGGTGACTGGAAGAATAAAGATATTATTCCTTTACTGGAGTCTGGACCTTCTTACTGGCGAGCGCGGATCTTGTAATACCACTTTGTTTTTTCTTTGGACTGGATCCTTGTCAGTGGCCGCAGCTGCTAGTCTTATGCTTGTCTGTTGGTTGTGTTTCACACAACCACAGGGGTGAGTATCTGACGATTCTTTACCAACTGTGTGATTTATGATAAGGTCCTATGTGCGCTTTTTCCTTTTAATAGAATCTTATTTACTCTGGTTTAAGGGCCTAAAAATTGAAATTTTGAAAATTGCGGAATTTTCCAAATTTTCACCCAAATTTTGATATTTTCACAAATAAACCTATAAAATGTTAACCTTTCATAAGGCACAATGTTTCTTAAAAAACTTTCTCAAAATCACTGGGATCCGTTGAAACTTTTCAGCGTTATTACCAAAGAAAATTACACTGGTCAAAATTGTAAAATTTGGTTCTGTTAGGAAGGTGAAAACAGGCTTTGGTGGTAAGGGGTTAAAAGCCACCTGCAGAGACAAAAGTTCCCCATTTTTCTGGTTGGTGTAGTCGTGCAGGCATGAGGGTCAGTGGTGCTTTCATCTGCTGGTCTGGCTGTCTTTAGAAAGACCATATGGACTGGAGCTCATGCCCCTGAATGCCTGGACTTCTTCCCTGTGAGGAAAACACTACTCAGACAACACAGGGTGAGGATACCACTCTCCGGTCAAACTTTACTGGGTTCCTAACAGAAAACAGCATATAGTACATTCCCAGAAAGGACAAGAGATGGTGCAAGTGACAGAGTTTCACCCTTCCGCTGACTAGCTAGTGATTAAAACCTCTGTGACATCCAGGGCCACTACCCCAGCCAGCAGCACCCCACTTTGGTAGCCTTCCATTGAGAGGCGATAGCAGCAAGCTTATAAAGCCAACCAAGCACAGCGAGGTTTGTGGTCAGGTGATCAGATAGTCGCAATCTGGGTTTTCCAAATTGTGGACTCAGTGTTAGGCAGTGGAGCAGTTTTGTAATCCATCAGCCGGAACTATAGCCCCTAGGCTGAGGCTCTGTTGAATCACACTGGTGACAGGATCAGGCTCATTTTTATATCCTTCAGCTCTCATTTTAGGACATTGTGCCCCACAGGCTAGGAGGAAGATGAACATGGCTATTCTCTCATTGTTCCCTAATTCAATTAGACTGCATAATTATCCTACAAATGATGTACACTAGTACACCGCAGGGGGCTCATGCAATCCTTAATCAGAAGGAATTCCACAAAATAGCATACAAAAAGGGCTTTGGACAGTCTCACATGAAACAATTGCTCAGGTCCCTTAACATAGTGTGTTGTACAGCACAGGTTCTAGCTTCCCAGTTGCAGAAGAAAGTTCACAGAGCAGATTACATGGGATAACAAACTGTTTAATTGTTGGAGAACATGAAGTAATGATAAGCACAGTCATACAGCATTGCATCAGGAAAGAAAAACTGAAACCAAGAAGAAAGCAAAAGACTTTCTACAGTACAGTGAGTAAGGAAACAACATCGCCATCTACTGTTAGATTATCACAAAGTCCTCCTTCATACAAACAAAGAAGTCCTTGTCGGGTGCATATACTAACGCCCTTTCTCAACAGTAGGGGTTTATTCAGTTAATCCTAATTTCTTCATTAGTCTCTGATGTCTTTCAGCATTCAATGCCTTTGTGAAAATATCTGCTGTCATATCTTTAGTTGGAAAATATTCTAATTTCAGGATTCCTTGTTCCTGGTGATCCCTCAAGAAATGATACTTCACATTTCCCAAGTCTTTGATCTCGAAATGTTGATTCATAATTCTTAGTATGTCCTCTTTGTCCCTTTCTTTTTCAAAACAAACTAAAACATCATCAACATATATGAATACATAGAGCCATCTGTCCATCAGTTTTTTGTGTATAGGCAAGGATAAGTCTTGTTTCTTTGAAATTTTTCATTTGTGAGCACTTCTGTGATTTTATCATTCCACACTTTAGCAGCTTGTTTTAAACCGTATATACTTTTCCGTAGTTTACAAACTATGTTCGGGTTACTTTTATCTTTGAATCCTGGAGGTTGTTCTATGTAAATAGCTGTTGTTGAATCTCAATTCATAAAATGCTGTCTTACGTCCAGATGCTTCAACTCCATTTGTTTCATTGCTGCAACTGCAAACAAAGTTCTTATTGTAGTATGCTTGACAACTGGAGCAAATTTTTCATCATAGTCTTCTCCATATTTTTGAAAATAACCTTTAGCTATGAGTCTTGCTTGGTATCGTTCAGCTGTGCCATCTGATTGGTATTTTACTTTAAAAACCTTTCTGATGTAGTCACTTTCATGGGCCCACATACGTCAGTATGCACCAAATCAAGTAGTCTTATGCTTTTCCTCTCACTTACTTTAGGTATAGATATTCTTGTAGCTTTAGATTTTATACAACATTCACATCTTACGGTAATTGAGCAATCAGTTATTAATAGATCCTTTGTCAATTCTTTCTTTTGTAGCTCCATTATACTTTCAGGATATCTGTGTCCTAGACGTCTGTGCCACATGTGAATACAATTCTTGTGATCATGTGTACACAACTTCATCTGTTCCTTTAATATGTCTAGATGATATAATTGTTCATCTGCATTGACATTGGTTATTATCTTATTTCCCGCTAAGATTGTACATGCATCATCTTTGAATTTTACGGTAAGTCCTTTAGTTGTTAGACGTTTTTACAGATAACAATCCTCCTTCTAATCCTGGAACATATAACACATCCTGTACAAGTATTTTTGAATCATGTCCATACTTATTAGAACAGTTTATCATTCCTTGTTCAATACCTTCCGCAGTTACTTTTCTCCCATCTGCAAGATAAATGACTTCCTTCTTATTTAAATAAAGTTCAGTAAAGAAATGTTTATTACTTGTCATATGACTTGTTACTCTTGAGTCAATAAACCAGCCTGATGATGATTCCTTATCGGTTACTTTAAATGTGCCAGTCCAATTATTTACACATGAATCAGAAATTGTGTTTTTCACCTTCTGCGTATTCTCTTTATAGAGTAATTTCTGTTGTTCTTCTTTCCATATAGTACAGTGTTTCTTTAAATGTCCCTTTTTCTTACATCCAAAACAATCTCTTGTCTCTTTATTATAGGGTCTCTTTGATTCTGTAGCTTTAAGAGCATTTTCACCATCTTTTTCAGTAGAATCATTTGTTTGGCGGCACGATGGCTCAGTGGTTAGTCTTGCAGCGCTGGGGTCCTGGGTTCGAATCCCACCAAGGACACCATCTGCAAAAGGAGTTTGTATGTTCTCCCCGTGTTTGCGTGGGTTTCCTCCGGGCACTCCGGTATTCTCCCACACTCCAAAGACATACAGATAGGGAATTTAGATTGTGAGCCCCGATGGGGACAGTGTTCCTGATGTATGTAAAGCGCTGCGGAATATGTTAGCGCTATATAAAAATAAAGATTTATTTTTTTATTTTTGTTTGCTTTTTCCTTCTTTGATATTCATCTATGAGTCTGGTCTTCACAAACTCTAATGTAATATCTGTTTCAGGTCTTATCTCTAGTGCACTTATGCACTACGTAAGCATTGTATGAATCCGGTAAACTGCACAATAATAGTGCTGCTATGTGGCTATCCTTAATATTTTCACAAATTTATCTCAGCTGTGATATCACTTCCATCATAGCAAATATATGCTTCTGCATGTCATTGTGTGCACTCAGTCTCATACTGTAAAGCTTTCTTAGCAGAAATAACTTGTGATTTAAGCTAGGTCTTTCATGTAGCTTTCTTAATGCTTCCCACATTCCCTGTGCTGTATCCTCATTCCTTAAGTGTATTAATTGAGAATCTTCCACTAATAGCTTGATAGTAGCTCTTGCTTGTCTATTTTTCTTATCCCATGTCTGATTATTATCATTGGGTCTATCAGTAGTGATTGCTTCCCATAAATCATCTTTAGACAATAACATCTCCACTTTGAACTTCCATAATTGATAGTTCTCATTATTCAGCTTAGCTACTGTATGTTCTGGCTCTGTGCTACTCATCATTATTAACTTGTCTTACTTGTTTGGAGAGAATTGTTCTGAAGAATTCTTCTGCATTCACGAGGGTCTTGCTGAGCTTTCTGATGTCCTGGATGTCTGGGATCTTGGGTGTCTGAGATCTTTGGTGTCTGGGATCTTGGGGTGCCTGGTCCCATAACCTGTTGCACAGCACAGGTTCTAGCTTCCCAGTTGCAGAAGAAAGTTCACAGAGCAGATTACATGGGATAACAAACTCTTTACTTCTTGGAGAACATGAGGTAATGATAAGCACAGTCATACAGCATTGCATCAGGAAAGAGAAAGTGAAACCAAGAAGAAAACAATAGACTTTTTACAGTACAGTGAGTAAGGAAACAACATCGCCATCTACTGTCAGATCAGCACAAAGTCCTCCTTCACACAAACAAAGAAGTCCTTGTCTGTTGCATATACCAACAAAGTGTACAAAATAATAGTATGTCTGGCATAATTATGAATAGTTAAATTTATCGCCAAGTGGTCAAATTTTCCTCATTGATGCTGAGTTGTCACAGTGGTTTCCAATAGCCAGATTCCACCAATTAATAAGTATTCACCGATCCTGTGGATGCCTTGGATTGGTGATAACTTGTTTTGATGAAAGAACCCCTTTGATGCAAGCTACTAATTATGTATCAATCACAGTTATGGTATGTAGACAGTAGATGTGCAGGAGCCACCTGTATTTTACAGTTGATTCTCCAGTTTAACACTGATTAGGGTTAATAGAGTTTCTTGCATAGAGTTGTGGTGTAGGCCCCTAGAGTCAATTCCTCCTGTGGGCCAGTAGTTTTCATCATTTGGGGTCCTGATACCTCCCCGATTTCTCAAAAGATGGGGAAGAAGTGTTCAACTAATCCACATGGTCCACAGTGTATGGGCACAATACAAAGTATTAGTGTCCATACACTTTTCTGCACACACTCTGAGGCCAGGTTCACACAACTGTATTAAAAATCATCGGTTTCACCCAGAAATATCTGACAATTTTTTTCTCACCTGTCATCCATATGCAATAATGTATTTTTACAGCAGCAGTTATTAATAATTTACAAGACTATTTACAGTTACATATGTTACAAAATTGCACTGTATCTATATGAATAGATTTTATTCTGTGTCTCTATATGGCATCCCTTTTTTTGCACACCCATAGATTTGAATGGGTGAGTTGCATACTGGAATTTGTGAAAATGTTGCTCAACTTTCCTGCTCATTGCATAACATTGGCTTGAGTGTGTTCCTTTTTTTTTTTACAGACAGCACTCAGACAAAGATTCAGATTATTGTTTCGACGTTTTAGGACCTGGCCCACAGCCCCAAAAGCTGTGTAAAATACATGCATGTTCACTACATTTTACTTGCATTTTATTTCCCATTTATTTGAATTGGTGAAAAATGTTGCAATGTTATTGTTGATGTGATCCGTGTGACATCAGTGTGACATGTATTGGAGAAAACACATGTTTTTGAAATAAAATGATTTCCTATACTCACGTGTCTCCAGTGCTGCTGTCATTTGCTTCCAGACCCTCTCATTATGTTCATGAATATTCACTACCCGGCAGTCCTGGAAGCAGCGGCGCCAGAGACAGCAGCGTTGAGGACAGGTGAGTAAAAAGTTCCTGATCTCCGTGTGCTATCACGGAAAGCACATGGAGAACAGAAGTGTGCCAAATTCAAGGCACATGGATGGCATACGCACGGATGTGTGGAGGGAGCCTTAGGGCGGCTTTGCACACTACGACATCGCAGGTGCGATGTCGGTGGGGTCAAATCGAAAGTGACGCACATCCGGCGTCACTTGCGATGTCGTAGTGTGTAAATCCTAGATGATACGATTAACGAGCGCAAAAGCGTCGTTATCGTATCATCGGTGCATTCTCCGACATTGCCATAATGCCGGTGCAGAGACAGGTACGATGTTGTTCCTCGTTCCTGCGGCAGCACACATTGCTGTGTGTAAAGCCGCAGGAGCGAGGAACATCTCCTACCTGCCTCCTGGCTGCAATGAGAAGGAAGGAGGTGGGCAGGATGTTTACATCCTGCTCATCTCCGCCCCTCCGCTTTGATTGGCCGCCTGCCGTGTGACATCGCTATGATGTCGCACGACCCGCCCCCTTAGGAAGGAGGCGGGTCGCCGGACAGAGTGACGGTCGCAGGGCAGGTGAGCGCATGAGAAGCTGGCGTAGCGATAATGTTCGCTACGCCAGCTATCACAAGATATCGTACCTGCGACGGGGTCGGGGACTATCGCACTCGACATCGCATCATCGGCTTGCAATGTCGTAATGTGCAAAGCCCGCCTTAGAGAAATCCTTAAACATTTGTCTTAAAGATAATGATATAATATTGTTTGCAAACGTTCAAACTGTTTGCAATTTTGTTGGGGGGCGAATTGTAGAAAAATATCTTGCAGTGATGTTTAGTGTCCAGTATCAATGTAAAGAAAATAGGATGCAGAACTCCATTATTACAATGCTATGAAAACAGAAGCTTCTCAATGCATTTAGTTGTCATCTTCATCATAAAGCATACTGTGTAATATACTTTAGTAAATTTATTATGTCTTTCACAGTTAAGGAAACAAGTATATGCATTGTCCATATTTACCAATGTAGCGAGTGCAGGGTGCAGCTGTTTTCAATCTGTCTGGCATGTGCGGTCTTTTAGAATACAATACGTTTCCGTTAGAAAAATACCAATTTTTGGTTGAAAAACAGTTAAAATCTATGCAAAATGTATGAACGATTTAAAGATCTGCAAGTCAGATTCCAGGCGTCCTCATCCATAATTATAAGTAGGTTTATTTATGGCATCCAGCAGCCATTGTAAATATCGCCGGTACAGCGCACATCTGGGTGAGGCTGAAATACAGTGAAACAGCTGTGCAGATATTTCCACAAATCACGATAATTTAGTTTACCCGAGAGTTATGGATTCACAAGGGACTGACACCTTTCAATGCTGACAACACCAGCTAACATGAGTACTGAAAATATACTTTGCTGCTTGCAAATTGGAAGCTGTAATTATTAACTGGAAGCTCTAATTTGTACCATGACATGAAGACAAGCGTATATATTAAATGTATCGAGATGGACTTTTGGAGTCCACCCCAACCCTCTCTGAAGACACCAATCACATTATTGTCATGTAATTTAAATTATGTCCTGCATTGCTGTGGAAATAATTTTGTCACGTGAATTATGCTGTGTAGTGGTGTTGTATCTCAGACAGGTCAGAGATAGTTAAGTGTTGGGACTAGCTCATGATGGGAGTGGCCAGGATGCAGGGAAAGTTAAGGTTTCCTGTGGAACATCAGATAGGGCCCAGCCTGTGATTAGAGCAGACCTAAGGTCTGGTTAGCCGATGTGTGGCCCTACAGCTAGAGGAAACTGGACCCAGAGCTGGTATGAGAAAGAGGTGACCGGAAAACGAAATGATCACGCGAGTCTCACATCACATCACCCGGCACGGTCTGCTACTCTCTGGACAGGAACATCTCAGCTGCATAGAAATACAGGAAGCTGAACCGCTCCTGTGCAGAGAGCAGTTGCTGTGTTGGGTAATGCACTGCGAGACTCACATGAGTCATGCGCGGGTCAATCGCAAGTGTGACTCCAGTCTAAATCAGACTATCAACTACAATCAGTCAAGCCAGTGATTGATTGCAGCGGTCATATGAATGATGTATACAATATAGCTGCTGCAGGATTGGCAGGAACCATTAGAATATCGGTGCTTGAGCTACAGCAGGGGAGTAAAAGCCTTTGTTTTGTTTTTTTTTATTTCATGCCAATTCCTATTCTTGGGCAATATTGTTGCTGCTGTTACCCCAGTGCGAACTGATCAAACACTGCAAGCGTCTCGTACTGGGCTGAGCACTGAGTGTACCCGAGCACAGCGATGCTTGCATGAGTGGCATACGTAAAACACCTGAACTCCAAACCCGAACTCTATTATTTTTTGTAAAGTCTGTGTTTATTACGAACACTTATTGAATGTTCTCAGTGAAAGGAACAAAATTATAATCTTGTGATACCTTTTAATGGCTAACTAAAATAAAATAAAGTGATGTTACAGAGCAAGCTTTCGAGACTTCTCAGGTCCCTTCATCAGGCATGGTATGACAAAATATCTGAAGAAACACAAATATATGCACAAACAGAGCAGAGGGATGGCATAATAAGACATTTAAATAAACAAACACTGAGCTTAGAAAGTGAATCCTTAATTAGCTTTGATTAGTGGTGTGAGAGTTTTATTGTCCCAATATTCATATTTTTCAACTGGCTAACACGGTACCAAAACCTTTTCACTTGTAACTAGTATGAACACTGAACACCGAACCTCGTGTTCACTCATCTATAATCATAACCCTATTTATTGTATTGAAGCATCTAATGAGGGTGTGCAAAGTTTATTGTGAAGGGAGGGGGAGGAGGTAATCTGTGACATCACCTATTGTGATTGCTGATTCCTGTGTTATCAGCTGTGTGTAGAGGTGTTACCTTGTCAGTGTAGTCCTGCCTCTAATGATAATATGAAGACTGCTGGAAACTCTTCCTAAGGTCTCTTTCACACGTCAGTGACTCTGGTACGTATGTGCTAGTTTTTATACATACCAGAATCACGGACATATGCAGATCCATTAAAATCAATGAGTCTGCGCACACATCAGTGATTTTTCACTGACTGTGTCTCCGTGCGGTGTACACACGTATCTGTGATTGCCGCACGGAGACATGTCCGTTTTTTTCTGGCATCACTGATGACCCACGGACCACACAGTGGTGGGATCCGTGAAACACGTACCAGATAAACACGTACATTGAAAATAAAAACATTTTAAACTCACCTTCTCCAGCGCTGCTTGTCTTTGGCCTCCCCTGACTGCTGCTTCAGAGCTGGCTCATTACTGCATGCATATTTATGTATGCAGCCACAGCCAACCCGGAAGTAGTTGCAGCAGAGGTCAGTGCCGGCCGGAAACACAGCAGAGTCGGAGAGTTCAGCACCACGGACAGCAGGAGTGAGGGCAAATGAGTATAAGGGTATGTGCGCACGTTGCTTTTTACCTGCTTTTTTGCTGCTTTTTCTTCTGCGCTGTTTAATGCCAAAATGGAAGTGTTCTTCTATTCAAGCAAAGTCTATGGGAATTTGGGTTTCTTGTTCACACTATGTTGTTCAAAATGCTGCCTTTTTGAGGCAGAACTTTGGTCAAAAACTCAGCTTTTCAAAGAAGCAACATGTCAATTGTTTTTGCCATTTGGGTTTTGCACTGCAAAGCTGAGTTTTTGACCAAAGTTCTGCCACAAAAAGGCAGCATTTTGAACAACATAGTGTGAACAAGAAACCCAAATTCCCATAGACTTTGCTTGAATAGAAGAACACATCCATTTTGGCATTAAACAGCGCAGAAGAAAAAGCAGCAAAAAAGCAGGTAAAAAGCAGGTAAAAAGCAGGTAAAAAGCAACGTGCGCACATACCCTAAGTCAATTTGCAATCCCAGATATCAAGCCGTAAGTAGTTGCAGCAGAGGTCAACGCCGGCCGGAAACACAGCAGGGCCGGAGAGTTCAGCACCACGGACAGCAGGAGTGGGGGCAAATGAGTATAAGTCCATTTGCAATCACAGATAACGGATCATTTATCACAGATTGCACATGGACAACCCATGTGTGCCGTGAATCATGGCACACGGAGGGACATATGCGTTTATAACATGTCAGTGAAAAACGTCTATGTTTTTCACTGACGTATGAAACAGGCCTAAAGGACAAGAAATAAGAGTCTAAAAAAGTCCAGTGTAAAAATTAAAAGATTACTAATTTAGTACTTTTAAATTAACTAAAAAACATGATATGAAAAAAAATATCAAGAGAAATATTTTTTTAAAAATTCAAAAATCTGATTTAAAAAAAATAGAGTTTCATTTTCCAATGAACGCTTCCCTTTAAGCTTACAGAGCACATTGTCAACCCGAGGATGTTAGGGCTTTTCTACATTCAAATCACCAATTGTAAGAGGCGGCCTAAGTTGGGATCATGTGTTCAGATATGCCGGAGACCGATACTTACTGGTACGAGTGCAGTCGCTCATATTGAAATACATTTCTGCAACATTAATGAACAAACTGGCAAAGCGCTATTCATGAATTCCTCTTTAACAATGAAGCGACTTCTTCAAATAATACTGTGTTTTTGGATCGAGCTTCCCTGGAATGGCACTTCATTAAAATAAGGCAGCTGTGTAAATCACTTCAATTGAAAAATGCATTCTCTTTGGATGGCTAGTCCTGAATTTAAAGCAGTTAAACAAAAATAAAGCGCCGAGAGTCCTGCTAACCTAATATTTCCTCTTTCTTTCTTTCCCCATGGGTTGAAAGGGAGGTGATACCGCTTCCGTCTGCTTATGATAACCTATCTTTGATTTTGCTTTGCTTCTACATTATTATCTCTTTGCAGCAGATTGCTATTGTCAACTGAAGACAGGGCACATTTAATTGTGTGCAAGATAAATTGTTTTTTATCTGTATTGAACATGCCTGAGCACTGCAGATGAGGACAGGAGTCCTGACTGCAAAAATGTTATTCTGTTAATACAAAATCGCTCTATAGAAAATAATTATGAAAAGGAAAGAGGGAAGAATCTGGGAAGCGCAGCAACGTACGTGGATATAATTAGAGAGCAGTCATAGAGCATGTATCAGTTTAATTCTGACTTTTTTTTTCTTTTTATAAATATATATACATATACAGTGTATATATATATATATATATATATATATATATATATATGTAAGTCGGGTACAGGGTGGGCCCCCCAGTATACAGCAAAACCACGCACCAGGAAAAGGACTCTAGGCAGTTGGTTGATAAATGATTGTTTTACTTTACCAAAACAAAAAAAACATGCAGAAAACAAAAAGAACAGAACAATATATTCACAAGGCCAAAAGCCTACACCCCTATGCTGCGCCACTCGTAATGGAGATTTATACCGCCTTCTAACCAACCTTTGCCTAACCAAGGGGTTGTCTAAACAGTCGTCTAATACCTGGTAATCCCTCTGGGTAGCAGGAGTAAGGGGTGCTTCACACATAGCAAGATCGCTGCTGAGTCACGGTTTTTGTGACGCAGCAGTGACCTCATTAGCGATCTCGCTGTGTGTGACACTGAGTATCGATCTGGCCCCTGCTGTGAGATCGCTGCTCGTTACACACTGCTCTGGTTCATTTTTTGGTTGTTGCTCTCCCGCTGTGAAGCACACATCGCTGTGTGTGACAGCGAGAGAGCAACGATCTGAATGTGCAGGGAACAGGAGCCGGCTTCTGGCAGCCTGCAGTAAGCTGTAACCAACGTAAATATCAGGTAACCAAGGGAAGCCCTTTCCTTGGTTACCAGATATTTACCTTTGTTACCAGCGTCCGCCGCTCTCACGCTGCCAGTGCCGGCTCCCTGCACACGTAGCGGGAGTTACACATCAGGTAAATAAGCAAATGTTTGCTTATTAACCCCTTCAGCCCCCGGGCACTTTCCGTTTTTGCGTTTTTGTTTTTTGCTCCCCTTCTTCCGAGAGGCGTAACTTTTTTATTTTTCCATTAATCTTGCCATATGAGGGCTTGTTATTTGCGGGACGAGTTGTACTTTTAAATGAAACCATAAGTGTACTGGAAAACGGTAAAAAAAATTCCAAGTGCGGAAAAATTGCAAAAAAAGTGTGATCGTACAATAGTTTTTGGGATATTTTATTCACTGTGTTCACTATATGGTAAAACTGAGATATCTATGTGATGCCTCAGGTCAGTGTGAGTTTGTAGACACCAAACATGTATAGGTTTACTTGTACCTAAGGGGTTAAAAAAAATTCACAAGCTTGTCCAAAAAACGTGGAGCACGTTTTGCGCCATTTTCCAAAACCCATAGCGTTCTCATTTTTCAGGATCTGAGGCTCAGTGATAGCTTATTTTTTGCGTCTCGAGCTGACGTTTTTAACGGCATCACTTTTGCGGAGATGCTACGCTTTGATCGCCTGTTATTGCATTTTGCGCATAATTTGCGGCGACCAAAAAACATAATTTTGGCGTTTGGAATTTTTTTGACGCTACGCCGTTTACTGATCAGATTCATTGATTTTATATTTTGATAGATCGGGCATTTCTGAACGTGGCGATACCAAATATGTGTGTATTTTGTATTTTTTTAACCCTTTAATTTTCAATGGGGTGAAAGGGGGGTGATTTGAACTTTAAGGTTTTTTTTATTTTTTTAAATTTTTTAAAACTTTTTTTTTCTTTTTTTTTTTTATTTTACTAGTCCCCCTAGGGGGCTATAGCGATCAGCAATCCGATCGCTCTGCACTATCTGCAGATCTCAGCTACAGAGCTGAGAACTACAGATTTGCTGCTTTACTTTCAATGTCGGCTGTATTCCGGCATTGAGAGGAAGTGAGTCATGTTAGCTACAGGCGTTATCACATGACCCTGTGCTACCATGGCGACCTCAGAAAGTCACGTGATCATGTCACGTGACTTCCAGTGGGGGCAGAGTAAGTGACTGTCATGGCGGCGCCCATATACATATCGCTGCCAGATTTTGGCAGTGAAATGTAAGGTGTTAATGGCCGAAATGTAAGGGGTTAATGGCCGCGGGTGGAAGCGATTCCACCCGCGGCTAGCAGGGACACATGTCAGCTGTTGATAACAGCTGATATGTGCACGGATCACGGCCGCCAGCCGGCGGCAGGGGGCGGGGCTTACCGGCACACAATCCATGACGTACCCAGTACGTCATGGGTCGTTAAGGGGTTAACCCGATATGTACTGTAGCTAGGAGTGCAGGGAGCCAGCGCTAAGCCGTTTGCGCTGGTAACCAACGTAAATATCGGGTAACCAAGCCCTTGGTTACCCGATATTTACCTTAGTTACCAAGTGCAGTGTCGCTTCCATGCGTCGCTGCTGGCTGGGGGCTGGTCACTGGTCGCTGGTGAGATCTGCCTGATTGACAGCTCACCAGCGACCATGTAGCGACGCACCAGCGATCCTGACCAGGTCAAATCACTGGTGGGATCGCTGGTGCGCCGCTAAAGTGGGACAGTACCCTAATTGTGTGTGTGTGAACATGCCCTACCAGTGGTGCAGCATAAGAGCTTACAACTTATCTACCTAAACATAAATAAAACCCTCTGACCCCCTTGAATACCCTCGATTGCTGAAGCCTCAAAGATAAGGCAGATGGTAAAAATGGAAAGGTAAACTAAGCAGCTAGCAACACAGTCCTGGAAATCTTCTAAAGCAACAGTCAATGCAAACAAGTGGCGCTGTCCCTTTATGGTTTTAACTGTAACTGGCAAACTGACACAGCAGAGCCAGCAAGCCCCACTGTGTATATAGTCGGCCTAACCAGAACAGATATGTGTTTTGGTACCAAAACAAAGTGTTGCGTGCACGCACTCCTGGGCCCAGCCTACCGTACCCGAGTACTGTGGTGTCCAGCTGTTATAAATGGAGACTTGAAGATCCTCTCACGGTGATCAGTATAGCC
Source organism: Anomaloglossus baeobatrachus (assembly GCF_048569485.1). Classification (NCBI taxonomy): domain Eukaryota; kingdom Metazoa; phylum Chordata; class Amphibia; order Anura; family Aromobatidae; genus Anomaloglossus; species Anomaloglossus baeobatrachus. Next base: position 88,318,012 of record NC_134358.1, read on the forward strand.
AGCAACTGAAGAATGGCGGTCTCTGGCATAGGATGCTGCTCACACGCGTCACGGTCCTCCTCACCAAACTCCAACAGTCTCCTCACAATCCACCTAAGTATTTCCGCGGCGGCTTCTTTCTGTTATGCACACCTCTCGCTTTCCCTTCAGCTCACATCCAGCACCTCCTCCAGTCTCTCAGTCCACAGCCGAAAACAGTTAGCTGTTGCTATAGTGACCAAACAGTCAAAGGCAGATGCAAAACAGTGGCCTCTTGTGGCCGGTCAGCAACAATGCATACAATGGACAGTAAATAATTATTTTGCATTCACAGTGAATAAAGGTCATTAAAGGGAACCTGTCAGCAGAAATTTCGCCTTAAACCTAACAGATTCCCCCTCTGCAGCTCCTGGGCTGCATTCTAGAAAGGTCCCTGTTATTATAGTGCCCCCTTTCTGACCCAAAAAAAGAGTTTATATCGAGGTACCTATTTGGCTTCTGATTCTCTAAATGTGTCACGGGGGCGGGCTGCCTGATGGCCGTTATTCTGCCCCCTGTTCCTGTATGCCGCCCCCATCGCTGATTTCCATACTTCTGGACGCCGCCCACTGCTCCAGCCATCCCCGCGCATGCCCAGTGCTCATCTCTCGTGGATGAGCACTGTGCCCAGTGTCACCGCTGGTGACGTGCACGCAGGGTTTAGATTATGGGCGGTGCTGTGATGTTAATTACCAAGCAACCGCCCATAATCGCGGGACCGCGCATTCCCCCTCGGCCTGCTTCTTTCTGCGCAAGCGCGCTGCAGCTGAACTCCTCCTGATCGGTGTAGTCACTGCTCCGCGCTCCTCCCATCTATTTCCTTCCTCAGGGCAAGATGGGAAGGAGGTGACGTGAGTTCAGCTGCAGCGCGCTTGCACAGAAAGCAGGCCGAGGGGGAATGCGCTGTCCCGCGATTATGGGCGGTTGCTTGGTAATTAACATCACAGCACCGCCCATAATCTAAACCCTGCGTGCACGTCACCACCGGTGACACTGGGCACAGTGCTCATCCACGAGAGATGAGCACTGGGCATGCGCGGGGATGGCTGGAGCAGTGGGCGGCGTCCAGAAGTATAGAAATCGGCGATGGGGGCGGCATACAGGAACAGGGGGCAGAATAACGGCCATCAGGCAGCCCGCCCCCGTGACACATTTAGAGAATCAGAAGCCAAATAGGTACCTTGATATAAACTCTTTTTTTGGGTCAGAAAGGGGGCAATATAATAACAGGGACCTTTCTAGAATGCAGCCCAGGAGCTGCAGAGGGGGAATCTGTTAGGTTTTAGTCGAAATTTCTGCTGACAGGTTCCCTTTAATACACCCTTACTCTATTACATATTAATAACAATGCATACAATGAACAGCAAATAAGCATCTTGCATTCACAGTGAATAACAGTCATCAATAAACCCTCACCCTATCACATACACAGTATATACTGTACATAAATATACATAAGAAAAAAAGTCACTCTCTATAATGGCAAAAGATTTAAAATACTAATACTAGCAATGTAGACAAAACATTTTTTGAAGTGTTTGGTATATTAGAATGGCCATTTCAATACCTGGCTAGCAGCCACGTCACAACAACCTCATTATGATGGGTCCTACTCTATACTGCGTCTGTCTGGGCTCCTAAAAACGTACATGTAAGGGTGGTGAGTGATCCCCTCCATTAAAAGTTAAATACACCTGGTTCTAACGAGGCTGCCGAGACGTGGCCGCTGTGCAGGTATTGAAATTGCCATTCTAATATAGCAAACACCTCAAAAAAACCTTTTCTAGATTGCTATTAGTATTTTAAAATCCTTTGCCATTATAGGGTGCAACTGTTTTTTCTTTATATATATAGTATAGTATAGTATAGTATAGTATAGTATAGTATAAGTTTGGACACACCTTCTCATTCAAAGATTTTTCTTTATTTTCAGGACTCTGAAAATTGTAGATTCACATTGAAGGCATCAAAACTATCAATTAAAACATGTGTAATGAAATACTTAAAAAAGTGTGAAACAACTGAAAATATGTCTTATATTCTAGGTTCTTCAAAGTAGCCACCTTTTGCTTTGATGACTGCTTTGCACGCTCTTGGCATTCTCTTGATGAGCTTCAAGAGGTAGTCACCAGAAATAGTTTTCCAACAGTCTTAAAGGAGTTCACAGAGATCCTTAGCACTTGTTGGCCTTTTTGCCTTCACTCTGCGGTCCAGCTCACCCCAAACCATCTCGATTGGGTTCAGGTCTGGTGACTGTGGAGACCAGGTCATCTGGCGTAGCACCCCATCACTCTCCTTCTTAAGCCCGCTACACACGCTTCAATATATCTCACAATCCGTCGTTGGGGTCAAGTTGTAAGTGACGCACATCCGGCATCGTTTGTGAGGTATCTGCGTGTGACATCTACGTGCGATCAGGATTGAACGCAAAACCGTTGATCGCAAACACATCGTATCATTCTCTAGAATTGAGCGTTTTGTTGCACGAACCTAGTCAATTGTAACGTGTGACATCCCTCATACGATTTTGGTGTCTGATGCTATGTGCGCAGGTGTGCGCTCTGCACCGCAGCTTAAAAAAGGTCCGCTTCAGAGCGCAGCTGAAAAGCTGCGTTCTGAAGCGCCTCACAATGTCTGTCATTCACTAATCTCTGTCAGTCGGTCACTATCTCTGTCCCTCTCTCTCTGTCCATGTCAGTCTATCCCCCTCTCTCATATACTCACCGATCCCCGATCCCCGGCGCTGCACGGCGTTCACACTGCTCCGGCGGCTTTTACTGTTTTGAAAAAGCCGGCCGCCCATTAAACAATCTCGTATTCCCTGCTTTCCCCGCCCACCGGCGCCTATGATTGGTTACAGTGAGACACGCCCCCACGCTGAGTGACAGGTGTCACACTGCACCCAATCACAGCAGCCAATGGGCGTGTCTATACTGTGTAGTGAAATAAATAATTAAATAATTAAAAAAAAGGCGTGCGGTTCCCCCCAATTTTAAAACCAGCCAGATAAAGCCATACGGCTGAAGGCTGGTATTCTCAGGATGGGGAGCTCCACGTTATGGGGAGCCCCCCCAGCCTAACAATATCAGCCAACAGCCGCCCAGAATTGCCGCATACATTATATGCGACAGTTCTGGGACTGTACCCGGCTCTTCCCGATTTGCCCTGGTGCGTTGGCAAATCGGGGTAATAAGGAGTTATTGGCAGCCCATAGCTGCCAATAAGTCCTAGATTAATCATGTCAGGCGTCTATGAGACACCCTCCATGATTAATCTGTAAATTACAGTAAATAAACACACACCCGAAAAAATCCTTTATTAGAAATAAAAAACACAAACATATACCCTGGTTAACCACTTTAATCAGCCCCAAAAAGCCCTCCATGTCCGGCGTAATCCAGGATGCTCCAGCGTCGCTTCCAGCGCTGCTGCATGGAGGTGACCGGAGCTGCAGAAGACACCGCCGCTCCGGTCACCTCCACGCAGGTAATGAAGACAGCCGCGCGATCAGCTGCTGTCACTGAGGTTACCCGCTGTCACTGGATCCAGCGGTGGCCGCGGGTAACCTCAGTGACAGCTCAGCTGATCGCGCTACTCACCGCCGCTCCTATCACCTCCACACAGCAACTGAGGTGAGTAGCGCGATCAGCTGAGCTGTCACTGAGGTTACCCGCGGCCACCGCTGGATCCAGTGACAGCGGGTAACCTCAGTGACAGCAGCTGATCGCGCGGCTGTCTTCATTACCTGCGTGGAGGTGACCAGAGCGGCGGTGTCTACTTCAGCTCCGGTCACCTCCATGCAGCAGCGATGGAAGCGACGCTGGAGCATCCTGGATTACGCCGGACATGGAGGGCTTTTTGGGGCTTATTAAAGTGGTGAACCAGGGTATATGTTTGTGTTTTTTATTTCTAATAAAGGATTTTTTCGGGTGTGTGTGTGTTTATTTACTGTAATTTACAGATTAATCATGGAGGGTGTCTCATAGACGCCTGACATGATTAATCTAGGACTTATTGGCAGCTATGGGCTGCCAATAACTCCTTATTACCCCGATTTGCCAACGCACCAGGGCAAATCGGGAAGAGCCGGGTACAGTCCCAGAACTGTCGCATATAATGTATGCGGCAATTCTGGGCGGCTGTTGGCTGATATTGTTAGGCTGGGGGGGCTCCCCATAACGTGGAGCTCCCCATCCTGAGAATACCAGCCTTCAGCCGTATGGCTTTATCTGGCTGGTTTTAAAATTGGGGGGAACCGCACGCCGTTTTTTTAAATTATTTAATTATTTATTTCACTACACAGTATAGACACGCCCACCGGCTGCTGTGATTGGGTGCAGTGTGACACCTGTCACTCAGCGTGGGGGGCATGTCTCACTGTAACCAATCATAGGCGCCGGTGGGCGGGGAAAGCAGGGAATACGAGATTGTTTAATGGGCGGCCGGCTTTTTCAAAACAGTAAAAGCCGCCGGAGCAGTGTGAACGCCGTGCAGCGCCGGGGATCGGGGATTGGTGAGTATGAGAGAGGGCTGCTAACTTCAGTAACTTAGGAGATTAGCGGTCACCGGTGAGCCCTTCACTGGTGACCGCTAATCAGGGCGCGACACAGACAGAGCCGCAGCATGACCATGAAGTCGGGTGAAGTTCACCCGAGTTCATTCTGATCGTGCGGCTCTTTCTGTGTCTGCTGTCATCTGCCATTCACCGCTGCTACATGGCTGTCTGTGTCTGCTGTTAGCGGCCATGTAGCAGAGCTGAACGGCAGATGACATAGTAAAAACGCATCTCTACACATTACACACGCTTGGCAAGTCAATAAATAAAAAAAAAAAAAAAAAGGTGCCCAATGCATACGTCACAGAACACATGATCTAAAGGATCGCACACAAAATTGACCAATTTAACATAGACTACTAACGCACGTGTGACAGCAAATGAACGACCTACGTGCAATCTCATAAGATCCCGTATGCAACCTGGGCGTGTCACATCGCAAATGCGATTGTACAACTAATTGCAACGTGTAAAGTGGGCTTTAGTGAAATATCCCTTACACAGCCTGGAGGTGTGTTTGAGGTCATTGTCCTGTTGAAAAATAAATGATGGTCAAACTAAACGCAAACTGGATGGAATAGCACGCCGCTGCAAGATGCTGTGGTAGCCATGCTGGTTCTGTATGCCTTCAATTTTGAATAAATCCCCAACAGTGTCACCAGCAAAGCCCCCCCACACCATCACATCTCCTCCTCCATGCTTCACGGTGGGAACCAGGCATGTAAAGTCCATCCGTTCACCTTTTCTACAAAGACACGGTGGTTGGATCCAAAGATCTCAAATTTGGACTCATCAGATCAAAGCACAGATTTCAACTGGTCTAATGTCCATTCCATGTGTTCTTTAGCCCAAACAAGTCTCTTTTGCTTGTTGCCTGTCCTTAACAGTGGTTTCCTAGCAGCTATTTTACCATGAAGGCCTGCTGCACAAAGTCTCCTCTTAACAGTTGTTCTAGAGATAAGAAGGTGTGTCCAAACTTTTGGTCTGTACTGTGTATATATATATATATATATATATATATATATATATACTGTATATATACATATATATATGTATTATATATTCATCCATGGATGCCTAGAGCTGGATTTTTTCAGCATTTTTTTTTATATACTGTACATATATATATATATATATATATATATATATATATATATATATATATATATATAGTGAAACTACATAGAATGACATTTAAATATGAATTCCAAAGGTTTGAAATTTTAAGGATTCCAGAAAATATAGAGTTAATACGCACAACTGAAATGATTAGGAGTTGTAGGGATTAGAGATGGGCGATTCCATTGAGGTTCAATTCGCCAGCAGCAAACGAACCTAGCTCCACACCCTCGATCTGAACTGGAACCCTGGATCCAGTCACGGATTGGCAGTTTGAATCTCTGCCCACATACAGCCAACCATTAGCAGATCACTTCCGGGGGAGAGTGGGAGGGGCTTTTTCAAACTTTTTTTGGTTTGGTGCATACTACATCCAATCATGCTGTTGTTTCCCCCAGTGTGCACTATTCAAACTGCAAGTGGCTCATACTGGGCTGAGCACCGAGGGTACCTGAGCACAGCGTTGCTTGCATGAGTTTTGTTTGCACATAACACATCCGATCCCCAAACCCGAAACTTGATTTTAAAATTTGGTGTTCAGTTTGAAAACCGAACCTCAGGTTTGCTGATCTAGTAGGGATCAGTGGTAGAGCAAGAATGTTCCAAGCAACTTAATAGGAACCAACAACCAGGTTTTTGCTCTATAAACTAAAGACAGTGCCATAATGGCACTAGGAGGCTGATTAAAATGATACCTTTAGCTGATAGATCCAAGTCTTGATTGCAGAGAAATGGTTGTTCAAACCTCTGAATATGACGTCACTGGTGCAGTGGCTTGAGCATCGGGGCGGGACTTTGTGGATCGGGTCTTCAGCAATGATTCCTCCCCTGGTTGCCTGCCTCCCTTCTATTTAAATTTCTCCCCTCTACCACCACAATTAGTGCTATGTTCAGCGTGCACAGTATTATTTTCAAGTTTCCCATCTCCAAGATCCTATTCTAAAACAATAAAGGGTGCAAGCGTATAGCCCTGCCTTTATGTTTGTTGTAATATAAGTTTTCCCTCCTACATCAACTCTCCATGAACTGCTTCCAGAGGACAGTGTGCCGAGCATCGCGCCCCCGGGTCTCAGATAAGATCCAATCATGCGATTCAGCCGGCCAATCACAGTAATGCCAGTAGCCAACATGGCTACGGTATTACCGTGATTGGCAGGCAATCTTCGCACGTTGATTGGTTGTCTAACAGCAGCGAAACATGTGGGGAAAGGACTTGTCCTTTTTGTTTGAGCACCCGCGATACTTGATCAAATATTTAGCAATATCAAGCACGCTCGCTCATCACTAATTAGCAACAATAATATACAGTTTTATCCTGTCAATAAGTCTGTTTCTTTATGTTTTCACATAGTGTCTAGATATTATATATGTTTTAAAACACAGAAAAGAATATGTATTTATAGAATTGGCTAATGACACATTACAGTTTAAATTAAAAAAACTTATTTAGACTGAGTTCACATATCCAGTAATCATCTTTTATAATGAATCCTGCAGAGATCCATTGGCACAATGATGTCTGCCGGATCCTTTTTTTTTCAAAAATGTTTATTGAAAAGGAGAAAATATCATACAACATCAAGTATAAGTAACTCTATAAGGCCCCCTTCACACGCACGTGTCTCCGGTACGTGCTAGGTCCATGCCCGCATGTACCGGAAACACGGGCACACGTAAACCCATTAAAATCAATGGGTTTATGTGAACGCACGTGAGCAGCCATTGGCCCGTGCCTCCGTGTGGAGCACACGTGAGCCCATGTGCTCCACACGGATGCATGTCCATGTTTCTCCGGCAGCACGGGTGTCACGAGGCCTGCACACGTGCCACACGGATGTAGTGTGAATGCGGGCCCACGTGACACACGCCGGAGAAACACACGTGTCATTTTAAAAATAAAAAAACCACATACTTACCTCCACGAGCCCTGCAGTCTCTGCCGTGGCTGTTACCTGCATCCATCCCCCAGTGAATTTGAACAATGCATCTTCTTCACTGGGGGCCGAAAGCAGCGTCAGCGGGGCGTGGCCAGTGCCGGACACTGTCAGTCACCACCACAGATCGCTCCGGAAGAAACAGGTAAGGTGGGGCTTTCCGTTCTCCATGTGTTATTACGTATAACACATGGAGAACACACATAGTGCCATAAGTACAGCACCCGGAGGGGAAAACGCACCTTTGACATGTCCATGAAACACGTGCGTGATTTTCACGGACATGTGAAGGGGGCCTATAGGAGATTTGGACATTGTGTGTGCTGTCCTCATAATGTGGGAACATACAGTATGTTGGCAGATGAAGGGCCATGTTGCATCTTTTTTTGTAGATACTTGAAGTCCTGACCATCCCACAACTCTGGCCTCCCATGCACCAGAGCAATGAGCATCTCCATTTTTTGGCTCCTTGGCATTTTGCTGATGTACATGGAGGTTCCCTCTGTTTCACTGTAGAAGAAATTCCTGTGTTGTCATGGTTCAATTTCCTGGGTCATTTCACAAGTGTGTGTAAAAATCAGACACCGTACTGATGGTTCTTATCTGTTCTGTTTTTTTCCTCGCACCCATAGACTTGGATTGGCAAGTTGCGTCCAATTTTCCAACTTGCAATTACACGATGAGAAAAAATACTGTGATTAGCACCACCTCATTGAATAACTTACTCCAAGTACTATCCAATAAAAAATCGAAGAGCACTCATCCAATTTAAACGGTGGTGTGAGCGAATCCAAAACGTCACCTCTGGATCATGCAGAGCGCAGTGAGGCCCAGAGAATTTGCAGAGCGATAATGTCAATGAGAAGCAGAGAAGAAGAACAGCGCTGGACACCAGAGAGAGAAGTGGTAGCTGAGTGTATTAATACACCATGTTTCCCCAAAAATAAGACACCATCTTATATTTTTTTCCCCTAATGATCGAATAAGCTAGGGCTTATTTTTGGGATAGCGCTTTTTTTCAGGGAACACGATCGGGGGGAAATTTGACACTGCAATCTTCAGAGAGTGCTCCCAGCAGGTATGCGCCATGCAGTCCTCCCCTACTTCTGGTTGACACACACTGATACTCAAACACATCAGATCGCGCACACAATCACACATCAGATCGCGCACACAATCACACATCAGATCGCGCACACACATTCATTCACATACACACATCAGATTGTACACACAATCTCACACACACACTCACCACATTCAGTGATACCGATTGTTTCCGGGCGGCAGAGAATCCTAGTATGCAGTGCAATGGAGTGTGAGGAACTGCATGTGAAACCCATTTATGGGTGGATAAGGACCCCACAAAAATGAGGTTGCCTTGTCGCTGGCTGTTGGGCTCATGAAATCTGACCAATTTTGTGTGCTAATTATCTCGATTTTTACATGTTTTTTCATAGCAGTAATGCATGTCTATATTCCCATATTCATTGTTCCACATATCTGCAGTGTGCAACTGTCTACTTTTTGTTCCTCTGTTTCATATTCAGTTTGCACCCATTCACATTAGAAAGGTAGGATGTGCCATCAGTCTTTTTCTTAACTCAAAACAACTCAATGAACTCACCTCAGGTGAACTCCATAATCTCACCCGAGGTGAACTCAATGAAGTTGATGCCAGACTACAGCCGTGTTGAGACTTTGTAAGTATAAATGTTCTGCTTTAATCCCTATTCCTTTTTCCTTTATTTCTATCCAGGTGGCTGAACCTGAGCAGTAACATGGACTTCCCCTTGAAGTTCGTATTCGGGGTCCATGCACGGACACTAGGTATCCAGTATGGACCCCAAACTTTACAGTTTGGGTTTGCCCATCATTAATCTGTACACTTTCCCTCTCCTGTTTAGGTTTGCATAGCAGCCTCTCCTCTAGTTCCTCAGGCACGAGAAACCCTTCCAAGGCCTTTCAGGGAGCCAGGTCTGAAATACTGTTTTTTGGTTGTACGGAAAGGTATTTTCTAGGCTGTACAGGGACTAGTAGGGTGTGGGTGTTGGATTGTAAAGGAGAAATTCCATAGTTTCGGAAATCATCTTTTTAACAGTGAATGTCTGCTGAAATCTCTGATTAATAGTCACTGAGTGCTGGAAAAGAGTTTTAGACCACACAGATATCAGGTATAAACCCCCTTTCAGTAAGAGTAGGTGCACAAGAGTGACGTAGTTTTATTTTTACAAGCCTTTTATAGAGCTATAAGGGGTTACTCTCTTAGTATAATTCATAAGTATGCCATTGGCTATATTAAAAAATATGCAAAAAGTCTGTGACGTGTATCCATTTTGGAACTTCCTCTCTCCATCCCTTCCATTGCTCATGGTGCCTTTGTCACGTAGCTCACACAGGCCATAAATTGGACTTGCGCCAGATAGCCATTCTTTCTTAACACATCTGCATTCCGTTGCTTTGTATCAGTTCAGCTGATGACCTTGACGTATGCATACTTTTCCTGATATGCGCTAGTAAATAGAAAACAGACTAAAATATATATCCGACATCAGTTGCAGGCTTTAAAACTTCATCTTGCTCCTCATATACAAAAAAAAACTTGGTTATAGAAAGGTGTGTAGTGGTTATCTAAAAGCATATTGAGAAACATACAGTATATATATTTATATATATATATATATATATATATATATATAGTACTCACACAGTAGAAAGGCATATAGAAAAATATTTTGTATTCTCACAGCATCTCACTATTGTTGGCTTTACTATTTTGGCTATCCATTTATAAGTAACTTACATGTGTAGGCTTTATTACTTTCGTTACCCATTTATGAGTGAGGTACATGCATAACACCGTTTCTACTTTTAGAAATGGGTTGTACTTGATGATGGGGATAACAAAATCATTTTTTTTAATTTTATTTGTAGATTGATTTTGAGATCAAATTATCTGTACAGTGACCAATTAAATTTATCAGTGAGGGACTTTTATGAGATATTGTAAGAGATCTGCTGCCTTATGATCTGATATTGATGTAACACACATTTATTTTACAGTTTTCTATATTGAAATGAAGGTTTACAAGACACTTTAGGACAAACGTCTATCCCATCTCTGCAGCAGCAGCTTTACTATTTCCAGCAGACATTTCCCTTCATAATGGGAAGCATTTTGGCCTGATGTATGCTTTGACTAGGGTAATATTTTTTAGTAAAATGTGTTCTAGTAGACTGTTAGTCTCCACTAAAATGATTAATAAACATCACTCCACATAAATGTTCTCTCCTCGCACATCCATAGTATAGCGGCTCTGCGGTAGGTACAATATTTTATGCTATCAAATTTGCTGATATAAATATTGTATATTAGCAATTAAATTTATAATTACAGGGATGATAATTGGATGCTTTATGTTTTCCTTGTGATTTCTTGGAAAGGTCACACACATCATATGTGGAATCCATTAGTACAATGATCCATTTGCAGGCTAATTTTGCTTAAACAATTTTTTTGTTCAAATAGTAATGAAATACAGATGAAGTATAGATGAAATACATATAAAGAATAGATAAAATATAACTTAGGGAGTAGATTATATTGTCACCTACAAGTATGACACATATTACAATGCAATGGAGTGAACTGTGTGCTTCAGTGATTGCACTGATGAATGATACTGGATGTTTATGGACACATACACAGCTATGATAACTGCGAGCCTATAGCCAGCTCTGCCATAAAACTCTGTTGCAAACCTAGCTCTCCTACACCTTTTCCTCCTTGCTTGGTAAATTCTGCTATACTGCTGTGCAATCACTGCCGCAGAACTCCACTGTAAGTTCTAGTTTTTCTACACCTGTTCCTCACTGCTGGGTTATTGCTGCTACATTGCTAGGCTAGTTTTGACTTTGAACTGTCATTGCAAACATAGCTCTGCCACACCAATACCTTGTCACATAATCGACTCTACTAATTTGTTGTGACCATCTTTTCTACGGTAGCTGTCACTAAAGATGAGCGAACCTGAGGTTCGAGATTCAGGTTTGGAAACCAACTTCCAAAAAAACCAAAGTTCGGGTTTGAAGTTTGATTGAGTTGTGAGTGCAAACCACTCAAGCGAGCAGCTCTGGGTTTGGGTATGATAGATGCTCTGCCCTGTGCGAGCCATGTGCAGTGTTTGAACGGCTCACACTGGGGGTAAAATCATCAATTTGATAAACACCGCCCACCCTCCCCTGGAAATGTTTTGCTTATGGCTGGCTGCATGTGAGCGGAGACACGAATGTCCTTCATTCACACATTGATTGACCTAGCTGTGTGGCATGGTGCATTGTCCTGCTGGAAAAAAACAGTCCTCCGTTGGGGAGCATTGCCTTAGCAGAAGGAAGAAACTGTTTTTCCAGGATGACCTTGTATGCGGCTTGTTTCATACATCATTCACAAAGTTTAATCTGCCCAATTCCAGCCTTGCTGAAGCATCCCCAGATCATCACCGATCCTCCACCAAATTTCACAGTGGGTGCAAGACATTGTGGCTTGTATGCCTCTAAAAGTCTCCTTCTAACTATTAGATGACCAGGTGTTGGGCAAAGCTGAAAATTAGACTCATAAGAGAAGATTACCTTACTCCAGTACAAGTGGGCAGATTAAACTTTGTAAAGGACGTATGAATCAAGCCGCATTCAAGATTATCCTGGAAAAACAGTTGCTTCCTTCTGCTCAGGCAATGCTCCCCAACTCTGAAGACTGTTTTTTCCAGCAGAACAATGTGCCATGCCACACAGCTAGGTCAATCAATGTGTTGATGAAGGACCACCACATCAAAACCCTATTATGGCCAGCCCAATCTCCAGACCTGAACCCCATTGAAAACCTCTGGAATGTAATCAAGAGGAAGATGAATAGTCACAAGCCAACAAACAAAGAAGAACTGCTTAAATTTTTGCGCCAGGAGTGGCATAAGGTCACCCAAAAGCAGTGTGAAAGACTGGTGGAAAGCAGCCAAGACGCATGAAAGCTGTGATTAAAATTCATGGTTATTCCACAAAATATTGATTTCTGAACTCTTCCTGAGTTAAAATATTAATATTGTTGTTTATAAATGATTATGAACTTGTTTTCTTTGCACTATTTGAGGTCTGAAAGCAATGCATTGTTTTGTTATTTTGACCATTTCTCACTTTCAGAAAATACATACAAAATGTATTGCTTGGAAATTCGGAGACGTCAGTAGTTTATTGAATAAAATAAACCATTTACATTTTACTCAAAAATATACCATAAAGAGAAAAATCTGAAAAAAATGACAATTTTGCAGTGGTCTCTTAATTCTTGCCACAGCTGCATATGGAAGATGTTAGAAATAGGCAAAAGGATGTGTCCCATAGCTAGGATATGCAATACCATAGTAAACCATAGTAAATGGTCCGGGTTCAACATCTGAGACCACTGCTGATCTGGAGAATGAAGCATATATTTAACAAATATAAATATATATATACTCTGATAGATGTATAGATTTATATAGATATACTGTATATACAGTTAGGTCCAGAAATATTTGGACAGTGACACGAGTTTTGTTATTTTAGCTGTTTACAAAAACATGTTCAGAAATACAATTATATATATAATATGGGCTGAAAGTGCACACTCCCAGCTGCAATATGAGAGTTTTCACATCCAAATCGGAGAAAGGGTTTAGGAATCATAGCTCTGTAATGCATAGCCTCCTCTTTTTCAAGGGACCAAAAGTAATTGGACAAGGGACTCTAAGGGCTGCAATTAACTCTGAAGGCGTCTCCTTCGTTAACCTGTAATCAATGAAGTAGTTAAAAGGTCTGGGGTTGATTACAGGTGTGTGGTTTTGCATTTGGAAGCTGTTGCTGTGACCAGACAACATGCGGTCTAAGGAACTCTCAATTGAGGTGAAGCAGAACATCCTGAGGCTGAAAAAAAAGAAAAAATCCATCAGAGAGATAGCAGACATGCTTGGAGTAGCAAAATCAACAGTCGGGTACATTCTGAGAAAAAAGGAATTGACTGGTGAGCTTGGGAACTCAAAAAGGCCTGGGCGTCCACAGATGACAACAGTGGTGGATGATCGCCGCATACTTTCTTTGGTGAAGAAGAACCCGTTCACAACATCAACTGAAGTCCAGAACACTCTCAGTGAAGTAGGTGTATCTGTCTCTAAGTCAACAGTAAAGAGAAGACTCCATGAAAGTAAATACAAAGGGTTCACATCTAGATGCAAACCATTCATCAATTCCAAAAATAGACAGGCCAGAGTTAAATTTGCTGAAAAACACCTCATGAAGCCAGCTCAGTTCTGGAAAAGTATTCTATGGACAGATGAGACCAAGATCAACCTGTACCAGAATGATGGGAAGAAAAAAGTTTGGAGAAGAAAGGGAACGGCACATGATCCAAGGCACACCACATCCTCTGTAAAACATGGTGGAGGCAACGTGATGGCATGGGCATGCATGGCTTTCAATGGCACTGGGTCACTTGTGTTTATTGATGACATAACAGCAGACAAGATTAGCCGGATGAATTCTGAAGTGTACCGGGATATACTTTCAGCCCAGATTCAGCCAAATGCCGCAAAGTTGATCGAACGGCGCTTCATAGTACAGATGGACAATGACCCCAAGCATACAGCCAAAGCTACCCAGGAGTTCATGAGTGCAAAAAAGTGGAACATTCTGCAATGGCCAAGTCAATCACCAGATCTTAACCCATTTGAGCATGCATTTCACTCGCTCAAATCCAGACTTAAGACGGAAAGACCCACAAACAAGCAAGACCTGAAGGCTGCGGCTGTAAAGGCCTGGCAAAGCATTAAGAAGGAGGAAACCCAGCGTTTGGTGATGTCCATGGGTTCCAGACTTAAGGCAGTGATTGCCTCCAAAGGATTCGCAACAAAATATTGAAAATAAAAATATTTTGTTTGGGTTTGGTTTATTTGTCCAATTACTTTTGACCTCCTAAAATGTGGAGTGTTTGTAAAGAAATGTGTACAATTCCTACAATTTCTATCAGATATTTTTGTTCAAACCTTCAAATTAAATGTTACAATCTGCACTTGAATTCTGTTGTAGAGGTTTCATTTCAAATCCAATGTGGTGGCATGCAGAGCCCAACTTGCGAAAATTGTGTCACTGTCCAAATATTTCTGGACCTAACTGTATATATATATATATACACACATATAATTTTATTTTTTCTTTTCTCAAACTCACTTGTTATGGGATCATAATTCCTATAGGGGGCGCTCAATAATAAACACAAATGCTGAAGACTCCCTATTCTTCTCAATAAAGCAGACCGGTAATTATAAGACTTGTTGCTTCAAAGTAGATTTGTGGCTTACAATTTAGCCTCTGCCAGTAGTGAGGTTTATTATGTAAAGTTAAATAACTGTGGCAGAATATGATTACCAAAAATATGGTACATCCAAACCAGGGAAGTGTGAGAAGAACAAAGTCTAATATGTGAAAAAAATAAATTGGATCATCTGTTATAGCGCAAATTACAACTTTGTTCCCTAATTTCAGTATATTAATCTTTCAAAGAATAAGTGATATCAATTATGATAATTTCATACCTTTTGTATTCTTTTGCTCCTCTGTTAATCTTCTTGGATATTTTTTTAATAAGTAGACAATAAAGCATTACCTTTGTTCATGTTAATAAGATGTGTCCCTACTAGTTGTGAGTGAGTGTGCTCGGCACTGTTCACTACTCAATCGAGCAACGTGGTGCTGGAGACGCTCGTTACTCGAGTATCGCGGTTGCTTGAGTACCATGCTCGAGTCCTACCCCCATATTTCTCAGCTTTTAGCCAGCCAATAAACATGTGAGGATTGCCTGCCATAAATGGAAATGCTGTAGCCATGTTGGGTACAGGCATTACTGTGATTGGCCGGCCGTATCATTCATTGGGTGTTATATGAGACACGGGACCGCGATGCTCAGCACACTTCAGTTCAGGGAGAGTCGATCTAGGAGGGAGAGCTTAGATTAGAGCAGGGCCTATTGTTTTCATTATTATTACAGCGCCATTTTTTCCATGACACTTTACATGTGAAAAAGGGGCATACATAGACAAGTAGAATAATCATGAACAATACAAGGCACAGACCGGTACAGGAGGAGAGTGGACCCTGCCTGCGAGGGGTCACAGTCTACAAGGGATCGGTGAGGATACAGTAGGTGAGAGTAGTGTCGGTTGTGTAAAGCTATGGAGGACTGAGGGTTACTGCAGGTTGTAGGCTTGTCAGAAGAGATGGGTTTTCAGATTCCTTTTGAACACTTCCACGGTAGGTGAGAGTCTGATGTGTTGGGGTTGAGTGTTCCAGAGAATGGGGGACGCACGGGAGAAATCTTGGAGAAACAGAAAAATCTCCATAGCACCATGCGAGTCATTATGGCGAATGATTGCCAAATTAAGGCCACTCAAAAGCAAGCACATGCTCCATATTAAACATAAGAACTGGAGAACCAGGAGTATCCAAGTGCAAAAAAAACATTTTATTTAAACACACAAGGAGGGGTTTTGGGATTCACATATAAAACATTTAAAAGACATGCAATGAGAAAACTGTGGTCAGGGAAAATGGCATTTAGATGTACAAAAGTGTAAATGTTCCCCAATATAAAGTGGGTTATCACTTAATGAATATATGTATCTGTATGTAGTATTTGTTATTAAATTTGGAGTAAGTACTCAACAGTGATCAGAGCAATAAAAAAGGAGGGGGGGGGGGCAAAGATAATTGTAAACTGGCCCACACAAGAAATCCCCATAAAGTAAACTCACCTACACATTAAACAAAGTGCTAAATGTACATAAATAGGAAAAATTCCCAGTTATAAGGTGATCCACATATACTGCTTATAGAAAAGCATGGCCAGCTAACAAAAAATGGGGATAGATCCTTATGCCATTGTGAGATGAAGCATGCCATATACTGTAAATACCTTGTCAAAAAGCAAGTGCCAGTTGAAAATGCCAGAGCACCGATTCCTCAGAGCCAAATGTTCCCCCCAGCCCACCAACATGTGTTTCGCCCAGGGAGCGGTGCATCCCACGCACGGCTTCATCAATCTTGTATGCGATTGTGGGAAGAAGAGATAAGAGGGGAGTAGAGAAGGAGATCTTGTGAAGATCGGAGGTTGCATGCAGGTAAGCACTGGGAGACAATACTGTCTCCCATTACACTTTGTACGCTTACACTCTTTTGTGCCTTTCATGTGGCACTAAAGGGTATTATGAGCTTTATTTAACCTAATACATAAATAATTTCTAAAACCGGTATGGGGTCCCCCTATTTTTGGTAACCAAACAAGGAAAGGCAAACAGCTGCTGTCTGATATTCAAGCTGCCACGGTCAATGGAAATTGGCCCCTTCCCAGCCTAAAAATACCAGCACGTACCTATCCGAGAATTGGCAAATTACATTAGATGTGCTAATTCTGTCTTTTTGACCATATCTTCTTATCTCTCTTGCGGTGGCAATTAGGGTAACATTTTTGGGGTTGATGTCAGCTGTGTAATGTCAGCTGGCATGAAGCCCAGGGATTAGAAATGGAGAGGTGGCTATTAGGCACCCGCATTACTAACCCAGTAAAGAAAAAGAAAAAAAGACACACAGCGGAAAAAATAGTTTAATGGAATAAATACTCCCCCACACTATCCCTTATTCAGCAATTTATTATCAAAAATGTTCCCACAAAGTTCTATCATAGTCCACAAATGCAGCTCTGGTAACTGTGAATAGCAGTGAAGTACAGCTATTTACAGGCACCGGGTGCTGAGGCAACTCTCATCAGAGCTGCCAGCTCAGCAAAATCCGGCAGCGCTGATGAGCTTTGTAGTCACTTCCCGGCACTTGTGAATAGCTGTACTTTACTGCTATTCACAGTTACCAGAGCTGCATTTGTAAATTGTGTACCAGAACGGAAGATCTTCATGGGAACATTTTTTATAACTGGGACTCAGCATTCCTTGAATTTGGGGTTGCAAGAGGAGGAACATCTGAGAAGACACAGACTTCAAGACTTGACTTGAGCAGAGCAGATGCCAAGGGGGTCTATAGGCAAAAGTTGGTAGAATTCTATGGCACATAATTTTTAAGCATAAAACTGCACACGAAGGATGGGAAATCTTCCGTACGGAAATCCTTAAAGCACAAAAGCTGACAATACCTAAAACGAAGAAAAATGGGAACAATCTAAAAAAAACAGGATGGATGACCAAAAACATACATCACCTGCTAACAGAAAACAAAATCGAAATATTGAACAAGTGGAAGATGGGGATTATACCAACGGATTTGGGAAGAATATATGGCAGTTTGCAAAGACTTCAAGACAAGCATTAAAGGAGCTAAGGCCAAACATAAATTGAGGCTTGCAAAAAAGGCCAAGAGGAAGGTGAAAGGATTGTAGGGGTATGTTAAAAGCAAAACAAAAATTAAGGAGACCATCAGAGTCCTGGAGAATGAAAAAGGTGAAACAGTCAACAATGTGGAGCAGCCGGTGGAGATATTAAATTTGTATTTCATATGTGTCACCTCCCAAAAAACGGATGCAAGCATCAACAATAATCATGATAGAAATGACGGTCAGGATGAGTCCAAGTTGACAATAAGCAATGATAATAAGCAAAGGACTGATATTAGAACATTTAGCAAATTGAAAGGAAACCAAGTCCATAGGTCCAGATGATTTACACCCTAGAGTCCTGAAAGAGATAGCTGAGGAAATAATAGTACCGCTTGCCATAATCTTCAATAAGTCATGGGAAACAGGAGAGGTGCCTCTAGATTGGAAAAGGGCAAATGTAGTTCCTAGCTACAAAAAGGGGGAAAAGGAGGATCCAGGGAATTACAGGCCAGTAAGCCTGACCTCCATGGCAGGAAAAATCTTATAGAAAATTGGCAAGGAATAAAAAATCAGTTAGATGAATTCACAACTGGCTTAATGATTGAGCACAACGAGTAATACTAAATGGCTACACATCAAACTGGAGGAAAGTTAAAAGTGGGGTGCCGCAAGGCTCTGTCCTGGGCCCAGTGCTGTTTGATATCTTTATAAATGATCTGGACAATGGACTTATTGGGGAACTCATAAAATTTGCAGATAATACTAAGATAGGAGGAGTAGCGAACACTAGAGAGGAACGAGAGCAGATTCAAAAAGATTTAGACACTCGAACAATGGGCTGAGGAGAACAGAATGGTGTTTAACAGAGACAAATGCAAAGTCCTAAATATGGGTAAAAGAAATGTAAAAAGCATACATAGTATGAGAGGAAAAGAACTAGGTGATAGCACCGGGAAAAAGGACTTGGGTATAATGGTAGATCCCAGATTCAACATGAGCCAACAGTGCGGAGCTGCAGCTAAAAAGGCCAACACAATTCTGGAATGTATCAAGACAAGCATTGAATCTAGATCAAGAGAGGTAATGATTCCCCTATACTCTGCACTGGTCAGATCACACCTGGAATACTGTGTACACTTGGTAGGAAAAAGGATTTTTACCAGCTCACCTGAGGTTGCTTCAATGAGACTTAATAGCATTGCTGAGAGCACGGAAAAAATCATGTGGTTCCATGTTCAGATACAAGTTAAAAAAGAGGTAATCCAAATTAAAACTTTTCTACCATGTAAATTGTTATTTTTCTATAAACAAAACTTTCTATAAACTAAAACTTGAAGACCTGGATTACCTCTTTCTGAACTTGAACAGTTCTTGATGCCCCTATTCAAGAAAGACATCGATATATTGGCGCAAGTCCAGAGAAGAGAAACCAAAATGATAGAACGTGTGTAAACCATGTCATATGAAGACCGGCTAAAAGAACTAGGAATGTTTAGTTTCCAAAAACAAAGGCTAAGAGGAGACTTAATAGCGGTCTACAAATATCTGAAAGGTAGTCACAGTGCAGAGGGAACTACCCTATTCTCATTAGCACAAGGAAGTACAAGAAGCAATGGGATGAAACTTAAAGGAAGGACATTCAGAATAGACATTAGGAAAAACTTTCTGACAGTGAGGGCAGTCAGGCAGTGGAACAGGTGACCACGGGAGGTAGTGAGCTCTGCATCAATGGAAATCTTCAAGCAGAAACTGGATACACATATAGCTGGGATGATTTAGGAAAACCTGCACTCGCAGGGGGTTAGACCCGATGGCCCTTGAGGTCCCTTCCAACTCTACCATTCAAATATTCTATGAAAATGGGGGAATTTTTATTCAAATAAACTATTTGTGTATCTCTTTTTTTCTTTCTACATACTGGTTTAGTAATAGGGGTGTCTAATAGACGCCTCTCCATTACTAACACCAGGGCTTGATGCCAGCCGGTATTACATGACTGGCATCAACCCCTTAAAAATATTATTTTAATTGCCACCACATGAGGACATTTGGGAAGAACCAATGGAATTTGAGCATCTAATGTGATGTGACAATTCTGAGGCTACCCCTGATGAAGCCAGTCATGGTGAAACATGTTGGGGAGTCTAGTAGCTTAATCATTTTAACTAGCAGACTTAGGGTGAGACTTATCTACATAAGAGCATTGATAGTGAATTAGTGGTCAGCGGCCAAACAGCTCAGAAACTCTTGAGATGACCTAACCTAATACCCTAATATCTGTACCTTATAAAATTGGTCATTTAATCGAAACAATAAAAGTTAATTTTTAATGGTCTTTATTTAAGGTACCACTTGTTGCCTTTGGCAAATCGTATTTATATTTTTATTTAGGGGCACAGTGGTTTTAGCATATTTTTATTCAAGGCTAAAAGGGCATATTTCTTTACTTGGGTACATCGTGGGTTTTGTCACAGTGGCACAAAGTATAGGATTTTTACTATGTGGCACAGTGCGTAACATTTTTGTTTGGAGGAAGAGTGAATATTTTTATAGAATAAAAACAAGCAATGTTGTTTAAAACTATAAGGAACTGACACGTAAAGTATATTGGGAAACTATAACTTTTTATATCATAATTAGTAAACTTTCTTTGCTGATGGAAATATTCACAGAATTTCCCTCTTTTCTCCATTCTTCACCATTCTAATTACATGCGAATAATAATTCATTAAAAACTTTTCCAAAATAGGTTCGACTAATGATGAATCAGTAATGGCTGAAGTTTCTTCTGTTCCTTCAGTCTGATTGCTCTGATGAACAAGTGCGGATTTCGGTAATGAGACGCCTCTTTTAAAATGATTACACTTAAAATAAAAAAAAAATGCCAATGAGCTCCTGACCGGCGCTGATTATTAGGATCCTGATAGGAGACATAACCGCATTCCCCATATGACGCTCCCAATAATCTGAATGTTAAGCAGAAGCTGCGCTCTTCTTAAAAACCAGCGTGATCACAGCATCGTTAATATTTTATGACGGCAAAAGTGAAATGAAGATGGAAAAATGTCAAACCAATATGAGCGATATGATGAGCCGAAAATGACTATGAATGGCACCGAGCAAGTTAATTAATTCTTCATGAGATGATGTGAAACTCATTTCCAACCTAAATAATGAACACATGCAGGCTACAATGGGAAGTGAGGAGCAGAATGTATTCAATTTATAACATCTTTATAGAATTTGGATGAAGGATTGGTTATTTAAATTAACAGGGTTATATGAGTTTAGAAAACATTTTTTCCTGTCTCCATAGGCTGTGACTTGTATTGCACATTGGATCATTCAAATAAATGGGATTAACCACTTCCCAACCAGGAGATTTTCTATTTTTGTACTTTGGTTTTTCCTTTCTTTTTTTTTTTTTTCCAAAATCCATAACTTTTTCATAGACATGTGAGAAATTGATTTTTGCCTCATAACTTGTAGTTTTTAATGGCATCATTTGTTTTACTGGGGAAAAAATCTATAAATTTCTCAATTGGATTTTGGGTTTTGCTTTTATGATATTTCAGTGTAGCTACATTAATACCAAACTTATATATACTGCATATATTGTCATGGTTCCGCTGTGCGGAGCATTTTACATTTGGAATGCTTTTGTCATAGTTTCGCTATGCAGAACATTAGGCATCTGAAAATGCTCTGCTGTGTGTCTTGTGCACTTGCTGACAGGGTCTATGCTGGTTTTGGGAAGTGCCTTCATAGATGCGCTTCATTCCTGGTGATTGCTGGGGTTGCTCTGTCTGAACTCTGGCAGTTGTACTTCCTGTTTGCTCAGTGTGTTCTTGGCTCCTATCTGGTGTAAGTGTTCTGATCTTGGCTTCTGACCTCTGACCTCTTCCTGACCATGTCTCTGTCTGCTTCCTGAATCTTATATGTTACCTCCCGGCTTCTGACCTCAGACCTCTTCCTGACCACATCTCTGTTTTCTCTCTGACCGTATATGTTACCACCCGCCTTCTGACCTCGGACCTCTTTCTGACCACATCTCTGTCTGCTCCCTGAATCTTATACGTTACCTCCTGGCTTATTATCCTGGCTTGTCTGTAATGACTAATATTGCCTGTACATGTCTCCTTTGAATTGTAAAGTGCTGAGGAATATGTTGGCGCTATAAAAATAAAAATTATCCTTATTCTTATTAGAAAGAACTTTATTTGTAAGTCACTATCTATAACCATACTGTAATCTGTTACTTGTTTTTCAGGACTCGTATCTACCACTATATGGTCAACATATGACGGTAATACCCATGCTGGTCTTTGTATAGTGATTTATATACTCACTGTCAGTATTCGTCTCTGCTTACTGATTCCAGCAGTTATCAGTTGACCACTCATATGTAGTGATGGGCAATCCCCCCGATGGTCGGGATTAGGAGCCTCACTCGATCGTTTAGTTAAGATCGAGATCGGGATTGAGATAACACTTTCTTGCGTCCGATCACCAATCTTGGGCTTTACAGTTATGGGATGGGGCGGGGGGGCTGTAAAATAAAGAATATAGTTAATAATAAACATTGCCATTATACTTACAGGTCCCGCAACGTGTCCTGCAGACTCTGTCTCCAGGTCGCTTCTGCTTCCGAATCCGATCATTGCTGTGCCCCTGGGTTAAAGGACCTTCCGTGACGTCATAGCCATGTGATCAGTCTGCTGTAAATGTTGTACATACAAGATAAGGCAGAAAAGGGGTTAATGCTGCGCATCAGCCAAATGAAGACGTATAATGTTGATGAAGATGAGTATTCTTTTATTTCATAGGTCTACGCGTTTCAAGGTGACAACCTCTTCCTCAGGACCAATGCATCAACAACAAGTACAACATACATGAAGATGACAGATATATATACACACAACTGATGGAAAGAAACGCCCACTGAAAGAAAAAAAAAAAATCAGTGGGAAGATCCTCCAACTGCATGACATGGCAAATTCATAGTAGTACATCAAATTCACATATATTCAAGGATAACATATTATTATGCAAAAAGAATAAATCTATAAACGTTAATAAAGAAAAATAAAATAAAAACATAATAAAGAAAGAAAAAAAGAAAAAAAAAGACAAAAGTGTATGTGTTTATAAAAGGACTAGAACCCTTATATGGGTGATTGCCCTATAACTAAAAACCAAGTCACCATTCTAGTGGTGATCACCACCAATAGTTCCACAAAAAGAACAAGAAAAGAAGAACCAAGAAGGAGCAGAAACAAAAAGAGGAAGTGTGAATCGGACAGACCTCTTTATTAAGGTCTCCAAAAAGTGATTAAAACACTTGAGGTGAACCGGACAAGGAGTTCACCAGTGCCACAAGAAAAAACATATACTGAAAAATGCATGTTCGCGTGTCTGAAGGGGTGTTAACAAGAAAAAATATATATATATGACTATTTTTTTATCTATAAAAATATATATATATATATATATATAGTGATAATATGTTCATTTATATATACATGTGTATACACCTAGAATTAAATGTGTAAAGACACGTGAAAAAAATATGTATCATAGAATTATGTAAATATATATGTGTATCATAAAATATATTTATATATAAAAAAAAAAAATATTTATATAAAAGGTCCTGATGGATCATAAAAAGTGAAGACCAGAAAACATTAATTTCTTTAAAAATTTACTATAGAAAATATATATAAATATATAATATTAAAATTACACTATTAAGAACTAACTATTAAAAACTTCCTGTGACAAAAAGATTTTTTACACTGAAAAAGTATTAGATCCACGGAGGAGGAAGAGAGACAGACAAATACTACTGAATCCGTATTATACTCAAAGCTCCGGAGCGAGCACTATACCAAAGCGTTGATCAGATCAGGTCACATAAGTTCAGACCGTGGGAAGATAGTTACTGCGCATGTCCTGCCAAGTAATTGGGTCACATAAGTTCAGACCGTGAGAAAAAGATTAGTGAGCATGCCCTGACTGGCAACTAAAGTGCAGGATTCTATCATATAGAAACCAAGTGACAGAAAACCCGAAAAACAAAAAAAAGAGATAAAAAACAGTGCAGGCATATCATCCAATGCATCAAAAATGCATACGTAGCCCAAGAGAAGAAAAAGGTCATAATTAAATAGTCTTTCAATCATGTTTCAAGATGCAAAAAAGCCACTCGAAGAAACTACAAGGGAGGACAATCATGTATGTGAAAGAGCAGATGACTGATCAACAAAAAGGCAATCCCAAAACGGAATGGAACCAAAAATACAAAGTATCTACATAAAAGGATCACTCATATATATCAAGGATCACACCACACTAAAATTTTCATTAAAAGAAATAAAAATGCTTATAAAATACATTAAATAAAAACCTATGACTATGAGTATGGGTATAAAAACAGAAATGAAAAAATCAATCAAATAAAAACAATAAAAATAAATATATAATTCAATAAAATAAATCCGTCACTTCATTAAGACCCATGGGACTAAGGGTGTTCAACTTGTAAATCCAAAAAGTTTCTTTTTTACTCAACATTTCAAACCTGTTGGGAGTGTTAATAGGGATCTGTTCAATGGGAGTAATAGTGAAAACGACCTTTTTATCATGTTCCAATGTACAATGACGGGAAAGTCCATGAAGAAGGAAGCCTTTTTTGACATTATGTCTGTGTGAATTTAGACGGTTATGTAGTGCCTGTATCGTCCTCCCCACATATTGTTTCCCACATACACAGTCAATCAAATATACCACAAACTCAGATTGACAGGTCATGTGTCCCTTTATAGAAAAAAGTCCTGGCTCCCCGTTGGGGCCAAATCTCCTTCTCCGGTGTCTAATAGTATCACAGCATAAACATTTATTTGAAAAACATTTGAAAACACCCATGGGAAGGTCAACCGCTTTATTAGTAGTGGGAGTTTTGAGTCTACTCGGTGCCACCACATTTCGGATAGTGGGCGCCCTTCTAAAGGTGATGTCAGGGTGATCAGGGATATTGTTTCTCAAGACCGGATCATTTGTGAGAATATTCCAATATTTGGTTAAAATTCTCCTAATGGACACATTGTCCTGACTAGAGATGAGCGAACCGGTCCCGGTTCGGCTCGAGGCGGTTCGCCGAACGGGGGGTCTGGCTCGAGTTCGGCTCGTCGAACGTTCGACGAACCGAACTCGAGCCCATAGGAAACAATGGCAGGCAATCACAAACACAGTAAAACACCTAGAAAACACCCTCAAAGGTGTCCAAAAGGTGACAAACAACTCACAACACAACACAAACACATGGGAAAGTGACAAGGACATGTACTCATGCGAAAACAAAACAGCTGGACAAGGAAAAAGAGGAGGACACACAGATATAGGCATGGCACGCCCTTCTAAAGTCATGTAAAACACCGCAAGGTGACTCCAAGCGGAGTCTCCCTTTTTTCCAAAAATTGGGCCCCACACACCCACCCCTTCAGTGGCAGCAGTTGTGCCCCAGTTGTACACTTCACAGCTAGATTTGCATCAAGCACATTCAAAAATACGCCATTCTTATCCGTCCCCAGGATGACACCGGGGTAGGTAGCAAAGTCTTTCCTGATCCCAGCTCTGTTCATCTTGGCTTCTTTTAAAAACACAGCAAGCAAGGGTTACTCCAAGCGGAGTCTCCCTTTTTTCCAAAAATTGGGCCCCACACACACCCACCCCTTCAGTGGCAGCACTTGGGCCCCAGTTGTACACTTCACAGCTAGATTTGCATCAAGCACATTCAAAAATACGCTATTCTTAACCGTCCCCAGGATGACACCGGGGTAGGTAGCAAAGTCTTTCCTGATCCCAGCTCTGTTCATCTTGGCTTCTTTTAAAAACACAGCAAGCAAGGGTTACTCCAAGCGGAGTCTCCCTTTTTTCCAAAAATTGGGCCACACAGACACCCACCCCATCAGTGGCAGCACTTGGGCCCTAGTTGCAAACAGGATGTTTTGATTTGCATCAAGCACATTCAAAAATACGCTATTCTTAGCCGTCCACAGGATGACACCGGGGTAGGTAGCAAAGTCTTTCCTGATCCCAGCTCTGTTCATCTTGGCTTCTTTTAAAAACACAGCAAGCAAGGGTTACTCCAAGCGGAGTCTCCCTTTTTTCCAAAAATTGGGCCACACAGACACCCACCCCATCAGTGGCAGCACTTGGGCCCTAGTTGCAAACAGGATGTTTTGATTTGCATCAAGCACATTCAAAAATACGCTATTCTTAGCCGTCCCCAGGATGACACCGGGGTAGGTAGCAAAGTCTTTGCTGACCCATGACTTGTTCATCTTGGCTTCTTTTAAAAACAATGTAAGCAAGGGTTACTCCAAGCGGAGTCTCCCTTTTTTCCAAAAATTGGGCCACACAGACACCCACCCCATCAGTGGCAGCACTTGGGCCCTAGTTGCAAACAGGATGTTTTGATTTGCATCAAGCACATTCAAAAATACGCTATTCTTAGCCGTCCCCAGGATGACACCGGGGTAGGTAGCAAAGTCTTTGCTGACCCATGACTTGTTCATCTTGGCTTCTTTTAAAAACAATGTAAGCAAGGGTTACTCCAAGCGGAGTCTCCCTTTTTTCCAAAAATTGGGCCACACAGACACCCACCCCATCAGTGGCAGCACTTGGGCCCTAGTTGCAAACAGGATGTTTTGATTTGCATCAAGCACATTCAAAAATACGCTATTCTTAGCCGTCCACAGGATGACACCGGGGTAGGTAGCAAAGTCTTTCCTGATCCCAGCTCTGTTCATCTTGGCTTCTTTTAAAAACACAGCAAGCAAGGGTTACTCCAAGCGGAGTCTCCCTTTTTTCCAAAAATTGGGCCACACAGACACCCACCCCATCAGTGGCAGCACTTGGGCCCTAGTTGCAAACAGGATGTTTTGATTTGCATCAAGCACATTCAAAAATACGCTATTCTTAGCCGTCCCCAGGATGACACCGGGGTAGGTAGCAAAGTCTTTGCTGACCCATGACTTGTTCATCTTGGCTTCTTTTAAAAACAATGTAAGCAAGGGTTACTCCAAGCGGAGTCTCCCTTTTTTCCAAAAATTGGGCCACACAGACACCCACCCCATCAGTGGCAGCACTTGGGCCCTAGTTGCAAACAGGATGTTTTGATTTGCATCAAGCACATTCAAAAATACGCTATTCTTAGCCGTCCCCAGGATGACACTGGGGTAGGTAGCAAAGTCTTTGCTGACCCATGACTTGTTCATCTTGGCTTCTTTTAAAAACAATGTAAGCAAGGGTTACTCCAAGCGGAGTCTCCCTTTTTTCCAAAAATTGGGCCACACAGACACCCACCCCATCAGTGGCAGCACTTGGGCCCTAGTTGCAAACAGGATGTTTTGATTTGCATCAAGCACATTCAAAAATACGCTATTCTTAGCCGTCCCCAGGATGACACCGGGGTAGGTAGCAAAGTCTTTGCTGACCCATGACTTGTTCATCTTGGCTTCTTTTAAAAACAATGTAAGCAAGGGTTACTCCAAGCGGAGTCTCCCTTTTTTCCAAAAATTGGGCCACACAGACACCCACCCCATCAGTGGCAGCACTTGGGCCCTAGTTGCAAACAGGATGTTTTGATTTGCATCAAGCACATTCAAAAATACGCTATTCTTAGCCGTCCCCAGGATGACACTGGGGTAGGTAGCAAAGTCTTTGCTGACCCATGACTTGTTCATCTTGGCTTCTTTTAAAAACAATGTAAGCAAGGGTTACTCCAAGCGGAGTCTCCCTTTTTTCCAAAAATTGGGCCACACAGACACCCACCCCATCAGTGGCAGCACTTGGGCCCTAGTTGCAAACAGGATGTTTTGATTTGCATCAAGCACATTCAAAAATACGCTATTCTTAGCCGTCCCCAGGATGACACCGGGGTAGGTAGCAAAGTCTTTGCTGACCCATGACTTGTTCATCTTGGCTTCTTTTAAAAACAATGTAAGCAAGGGTTACTCCAAGCGGAGTCTCCCTTTTTTCCAAAAATTGGGCCACACAGACACCCACCCCATCAGTGGCAGCACTTGGGCCCTAGTTGCAAACAGGATGTTTTGATTTGCATCAAGCACATTCAAAAATACGCTATTCTTAGCCGTCCACAGGATGACACCGGGGTAGGTAGCAAAGTCTTTCCTGATCCCAGCTCTGTTCATCTTGGCTTCTTTTAAAAACACAGCAAGCAAGGGTTACTCCAAGCGGAGTCTCCCTTTTTTCCAAAAATTGGGCCACACAGACACCCACCCCATCAGTGGCAGCACTTGGGCCCTAGTTGCAAACAGGATGTTTTGATTTGCATCAAGCACATTCCAAATCCACAAGCATTTACTCTCCCCAGGATGACACAGGGGTAGTAAATTCCTTCTGGATCCATGACTTGTTCATTTTGATGAACGTCAGTCTGTCCACATTGTCACTGGACAGACGCGTGCGCTTATCTGTCAGCACACACCCAGCAGCACTGAATACACGTTCAGAGACAACGCTGGCAGCTGGACACGACAAAATCTCCAAGGCGTAAGTTGCGAGCTCTGGCCATTTTTGTAGGTTTGAAGCCCAAAAGGAGCAAGGCTCCAGTTGCACAGTCATGGCATCGATGTTCATTTGGAGATACTCCTGTATCATCCTCTCCAGCCGTTGACTATGTGTCAGACTTGTTGTCTCTGGTGGCCTTGCAAAAGAGGGTCTAAAAAAATTATGAAAAGATTCCATAAAATTGCTGTTACCGGCACCAGAAAAGGTCCTACTGGTACGGGTAGACTGTTGAAGATGACGAGACCGTCCCATGTTTGTCAAGTTACAACTGGGAGATTCACTCCCTGCACCTGCACGGTTGTTTGGTGGAAAAGCCGAGCTAAGATCTAGTAACAGCTTCTGCTGATACTCCTGCATACGTGCGTCCCTTTCTATGGCTGGAATTATGTCACAAAATTTGGACTTGTACCGGGGATCTAATAGTGTGGCAATCCAGTAGTCATCATCACTTCTAATTTTGACAATACGACTGTCATGTTGGAGGTAGTGCAACAAAAAGGCACTCATGTGTCTTGCGCAGCCATGCGGACCAAGTCCATGCTGTGTTTGTGGCATAGAGGTGCTACCCGTTCTTTCTTCCTCTGACATCTGACCCCAACCTCTTTCAACTGAAATTTGACCAAGGTCTCCCTCATCCGCTGAGTCTTCCATGTCCATGGACAGTTCGTCCTCCATTTCTTCATGTTCTCCTGCACCTTGCTCAACATTTCGCCTGCTACTATGCGCCCTTGTCGATCCCTGTCCCCCATGGTCCCATGCCTGCTGCGTTGGTGATGATGAACGTCTGGACCTTGGTGATGTTGTTGTCCCTTGCGCATATGAATCCTCCTGTAGTTCCTCCCCTTCATGTTGTCCCACCCCCTGACTCCGAATAGTGTTTAGCGTGTGCTCCAGCATGTAAATGACTGGAATCGTCATGCTGATAATGGCATTGTCAGCGCTAAACATATTCGTCGCCATGTCGAAACTGTGCAGAAGGGTGCATAGGTCCTTGATCTGAGACCACTCCATCAGGGTGATCTGCCCCACCTCTGCATCTCGTTGGCCCAGGCTATACGTCATGACGTATTGCACCAGGGCTCTGCGGTGCTGCCACAGTCGCTGTAACATGTGGAGAGTTGAATTCCAGCGTGTCGCCACATCGCATTTCAGGCGATGAACCGGCAGGCCGAAAGACTTCTGGAGCGATGCAAGTCGCTCTGCTGCGGCGCTTGAACGGCGGAAGTGAGCTGACAGTTTTCGTGCCCTGTTCAGAAGGCCATCTAGGCCGGGATAGTGTGTTAAATATTGCTGCACGACAAGGTTCAACACGTGAGCCATACAAGGTACGTGTGTCACCTTGCCCAGGCGAAGTGCCGCACCCAGGTTTGCAGCATTGTCGCACACGGCCTTACCAGGCTGCAGTTTGAGTGGAGACAACCATTTATTAAACTCGGACCGCAAAGCTGACCACAACTCCTCAGCTGTGTGACTCTTATTACCAAGACATGTCAAGCTAAAGACCGCCTGATGCCGTTGCGCTCTGCTGCCAGCATAGTAATGAGGGGTGCGTGATTCCTTCTGCGCAGTGAGAACGCTGGTGGCCTGACCAGGCAGGCTTGGGGCGGAGGTGGAGGACCCAGATGAGGTGGAGGATGCAGAAGCAGTGGCGGAACTTGGACAGACAGAGGATTGACACACAAGTCGTGGGGACGGCAAGACTTGTGCAGCAGACCCTTCACCATCTATCACCATAGTTACCCAGTGCCCAGTCAGCGACATGTAACGTCCCTGTCCATGCTTACTGGTCCAAGTATCGGTGGTGAAATGCACCCGTTCACACACAGAGTTTCTCAAGGAAGCGGTGATGTTGTGTGCGACATGCTGGTGTAGCGCGGGCACACCTTTCTTAGAGAAGTAGTGGCGACTAGGCATCTGGTACTGGGGCACAGCGACAGACATAAGGTCTCTAAAATCCTGTGTGTCCACTAGGCGGAAAGGCAGCATTTCGGTAGCCAACAGCTTACAGAGGGATAGAGTCAACCTCTTAGCTTTGTCATGGGTCGGAGGAAGTGGCCTTTTATTTGACCACATCTGAGGGACAGAGATCTGGCTGCTGTGTGTAGACGGTGTTGAGTAGGGTGTCCCTGGAAAAATGCAGGTTTGTGAGGAAAGTGCAGGCGGAGACATGATGTTGCCTTCATCCAACGTTGGTGCTATCGATGTCTGAGAGAGCTGTACACACTCACTTGTTTCCCCTTCCAAACCAACTGACGACCTTACAAGCAAACTGCCTGTTGCGGTTACAGTGGTGGAAGTTTTGCGTGGAAAAACAGGTGTGGCAGCTGTCCCCACAGTCCTAGAAGATGAAGAGCGCGCGGATGCAGTGGAAGGGGCGGGCGGTGGATGGTTCGCTCCGCTAGGCCGCATTGCAGCACGGTGAGCTTCCCACCGGGACTTATGATATTTATTCATGTGACGATTCATGGAAGAAGTTGTCAAACTGCTGAGCTTTTGACCTCTACTAAGAGAATCATGACAAATGTTACATATCACATGAGTTGGGCGATCTTTTTCGATGTGAAAAAAGGACCAGGCTAGGCAAGGCTTAGAGGCCATGCGACCTGTTGATCCACCCCGAATAATGCTCATAGGCAGAGTGGTGGCTGAGGATGCAGTTGTAGACGTGCTACCAGTGCTCCGACTCTGTCCAGGAAGGCGCAAGGTAACTTCGTCGTCGGTTGCATCCTCCTCCACCGCCTCTGTTGACCTCCTCGAGTGCCTGACTGGGGGTTGACAGTAGGTGGGATCTAGAACGTCATCATCAATTGTTGTGTTTGCACTCCCCTCCCCCTCAGACCGAGCCTCTTCTTGCCCTGACGGAATATTTAAGTTGTCATCCCAATCGGGTATCTGCGTCTCATCTTCATCAGTATGTTCCTCATTGTCTATAACCACAGGTGTTACAGTTTGTGACAAAGGGTCAACATTATGCTCAGAAACTTGGTCCTCACGGCCTGAATCTGAGTCACAAAGGTTCTGGGCATCACTGCAGACCATTTCCTGTTCTGTACTCACTGTAGCTTGGGAGCAGACCTCTGATTCCCAGGCTATAGTGTGACTGAACAGCTCTGCAGACTCAGCCATCTCAGTTCCACCATACTGTGCAGGGCTGATGGAGACTTCAGAGCTGGGAGAAATCAAGTGTGATTGGGATGACAACTCAGAGGACTGGTGTTTTTTGGATGCGGTACTTGAAGTGGCTGAGAGGGCACTTGTTGGACCACTTGAGATCCATTCAAGCATTTTCCTTTTTTGCCCATCATCTACCTTTCTTCCTGTTGTTCGTGTCCGTAAAAAAGGGAGCACATCGGATTGTCCACGGTAAGTAGTAGACATCTTACTTTTGCTGGTAGATGGTCTATCTTCAGCAGATGATAATGGAGCTTTGCCACCTTCCCCACGGACAAAACCTTTTTTGCCTTTTCCACCACGCCTCTTCCCCTTTCCACCAGCATCTGTCATTTTGCCACTCATGTTGATTGCGACAAGATTGTGGACTGAAAATGTGGTAGTAAAAATTGAGAGGTGGTGAAGATTGCAGTGGTGGTCTAGCTTTATTAACAGCAGAATAATAAAGAATAAATATCCCTGACAATGCAACTTAGTTATAATTAGTTGGAGTGTGCAACGCAGGCAGACGTGCTGCAAATGTCTTTGCACTAGTGGGACTATAGCAAAGTCCAATAGCCACGTATAGGATGCCACTAGGTACACTGAGTGTTTGCTAGTATAATGGCTTGGTTAGAATGAGTTGTAGTGTGCAACGCAGGCAGACGCGCTCTGCAAATGTCTTTGCACTAGTGGGACTATAGCAAAGTCCAATAGCCACGTATAGGATGCCACTAGGTACACTGAGTGTTTGCTAGTATAATGGCTTGGTTAGAATGAGTTGTAGTGTGCAACGCAGGCAGACGCGCTCTGCAAATGTCTTTGCACTAGTGGGACTATAGCAAAGTCCAATAGCCACGTATAGGATGCCACTAGGTACACTGAGTGTTTGCTAGTATAATGGCTTGGTTAGAATGAGTTGTAGTGTGCAACGCAGGCAGACGCGCTCTGCAAATGTCTTTGCACTAGTGGGACTATAGCAAAGTCCAATAGCCACGTATAGGATGCCACTAGGTACACTGAGTGTTTGCTAGTATAATGGCTTGGTTAGAATGAGTTGTAGTGTGCAACGCAGGCAGACGCGCTCTGCAAATGTCTTTGCACTAGTGGGACTATAGCAAAGTCCAATAGCCACGTATAGGATGCCACTAGGTACACTGAGTGTTTGCTAGTATAATGGCTTGGTTAGAATGAGTTGTAGTGTGCAACGCAGGCAGACGCGCTCTGCAAATGTCTTTGCACTAGTGGGACTATAGCAAAGTCCAATAGCCACGTATAGGATGCCACTAGGTACACTGAGTGTTTGCTAGTATAATGGCTTGGTTAGAATGAGTTGTAGTGTGCAACGCAGGCAGACGCGCTCTGCAAATGTCTTTGCACTAGTGGGACTATAGCAAAGTCCAATAGCCACGTATAGGATGCCACTAGGTACACTGAGTGTTTGCTAGTATAATGGCTTGGTTAGAATGAGTTGTAGTGTGCAACGCAGGCAGACGCGCTCTGCAAATGTCTTTGCACTAGTGGGACTATAGCAAAGTCCAATAGCCACGTATAGGATGCCACTAGGTACACTGAGTGTTTGCTAGTATAATGGCTTGGTTAGAATGAGTTGTAGTGTGCAACGCAGGCAGACGCGCTCTGCAAATGTCTTTGCACTAGTGGGACTATAGCAAAGTCCAATAGCCACGTATAGGATGCCACTAGGTACACTGAGTGTTTGCTAGTATAATGGCTTGGTTAGAATGAGTTGTAGTGTGCAACGCAGGCAGACGCGCTCTGCAAATGTCTTTGCACTAGTGGGACTATAGCAAAGTCCAATAGCCACGTATAGGATGCCACTAGGTACACTGAGTGTTTGCTAGTATAATGGCTTGGTTAGAATGAGTTGTAGTGTGCAACGCAGGCAGACGCGCTCTGCAAATGTCTTTGCACTAGTGGGACTATAGCAAAGTCCAATAGCCACGTATAGGATGCCACTAGGTACACTGAGTGTTTGCTAGTATAATGGCTTGGTTAGAATGAGTTGTAGTGTGCAACGCAGGCAGACGCGCTCTGCAAATGTCTTTGCACTAGTGGGACTATAGCAAAGTCCAATAGCCACGTATAGGATGCCACTAGGTACACTGAGTGTTTGCTAGTATAATGGCTTGGTTAGAATGAGTTGTAGTGTGCAACGCAGGCAGACGCGCTCTGCAAATGTCTTTGCACTAGTGGGACTATAGCAAAGTCCAATAGCCACGTATAGGATGCCACTAGGTACACTGAGTGTTTGCTAGTATAATGGCTTGGTTAGAATGAGTTGTAGTGTGCAACGCAGGCAGACGCGCTCTGCAAATGTCTTTGCACTAGTGGGACTATAGCAAAGTCCAATAGCCACGTATAGGATGCCACTAGGTACACTGAGTGTTTGCTAGTATAATGGCTTGGTTAGAATGAGTTGTAGTGTGCAACGCAGGCAGACGCGCTCTGCAAATGTCTTTGCACTAGTGGGACTATAGCAAAGTCCAATAGCCACGTATAGGATGCCACTAGGTACACTGAGTGTTTGCTAGTATAATGGCTTGGTTAGAATGAGTTGTAGTGTGCAACGCAGGCAGACGCGCTCTGCAAATGTCTTTGCACTAGTGGGACTATAGCAAAGTCCAATAGCCACGTATAGGATGCCACTAGGTACACTGAGTGTTTGCTAGTATAATGGCTTGGTTAGAATGAGTTGTAGTGTGCAACGCAGGCAGACGCGCTCTGCAAATGTCTTTGCACTAGTGGGACTATAGCAAAGTCCAATAGCCACGTATAGGATGCCACTAGGTACACTGAGTGTTTGCTAGTATAATGGCTTGGTTAGAATGAGTTGTAGTGTGCAATGCAGGCAGACGCGCTCTGCAAATGTCTTTGCACTAGTGGGACTATAGCAAAGTCCAATAGCCACGTATAGGATGCCACTAGGTACACTGAGTGTTTGCTAGTATAATGGCTTAGTTATCAGTTGGAGTGTGCAGAGGACAAGAGGGTACAGTGGCAGGATTGTGGTGCTCTGGGTAGAGGAATGGAAGCCTGCCTTTCTATTCCCTCCTAATGGTGAAATGCAGGTAGGAAATCCCTGACCTGGGCTACACAGACGCTGTTGCTGTTTGCAGGACCTGTCACCTATGGCTCTCTGACCCTGCCGGTTGGAGCCCTTAAAAGGACTGCTATAAAGTGCTCTCCCTAAGCTGTCTAACGCTGTGTATGCAGCGCATACAGCTGTATCGGCTATAGGACTCAGGAAGACGGAGCTGCGACAGTGATGTCTGACACCAAAGACGCAGAAGGCAGATAATGGCGTCCGTGAAGAAAATGTCCGGTTTTATAATGCAGGGACATGTGACATGCAGATCCTATCACACATGCCGTTGCTTCTCTGGCTCAAAGTCCACTTAGCTGTGTGTGTGTCTGGGATTGGCTGACATGCTGGCCCGCCCCACAAGACGCGCGCGCTTAGGGAAGGAAGACAAGAAAAAAAAAAAAAAAAAATGGCGATCGCCATTATAGAAACAGCAGTGATCTGAAGGCGCTGTTCACGCACACTATACACTGAAATGTGATAATAGTTTGATTCACAGAGTGACTTACACTATTACAGCAGAAACCAAGCTATGATTTAGCTGTTTTTTGGCTGCTAGAACCGTTCTCGAACGTTTCTAGAACTACCGAGCTTTTGCAAAAAGCTCGAGTTCTAGTTCGATCTAGAACATGCCCCAAAATCACTCGAGCCGCGAACTGGAGAACCACGAACCACGAACCGCGCTCAACTCTAGTCCTGACTAAAAGTAGTGATAAAATTTGATGTAAAATCATTTAAAACAGGTTCCCTTGTATTGGGTAAAATCAGGAGTTCCTGTTTCAAAACTCGGGTCTCCTTAAAGGCATTCTTGAGAAGTTTTTTGGGGTAATCCTTCTCCGTAAAACGGTCCAATAAAATTTTTGCCTGGATTTCAAAATCCTCATCCATGGTACAATTTTTTCTGATTCTCCTATACTGGTTTTTGGGTATATTGAGAAGCCATTTATTATAGTGGCTACTATTATAGTGTATATAGCCATTAGTGTCGACTTTTTTAAAAAAGGTTTTTGTAATTATACGGTTCTCTTTATGTGAGATAGTAAGATCCAAAAAATCAATAGTATTGTTGTCCATACATGGTGAGAAAGCCAAGCCCCAACTGTTATTATTAATATGTGTAATAAATTCGGCGATATTATCATCCCTATTATCCCAGATCAAGAACAGGTCGTCTATATATCTTTTATAAAATACAATGCAGTTTTTAAAAATAGAATTATAGATAAAAATAGACTCAAAGATCCCCATAAATAAATTAGCATATGTAGGTGCTACTTTACTACCCATCGCGGTCCCAAGGGTCTGCTGATACAAAACATCCAGAAAAGTAAAAAAATTGTTCTTAAGAATAAAACCCATACTCTGCAGGACAAAATTTTTTTGTATACGTGGAAGTCTAGGGTCATTATCGATAAACAGTGAGAAACATTCTAAACCCAGATCATGATTGATATTCGAGTATAGTGCAGAAACATCCATAGTAAGGAAATAGTAAGAATCCCTCCATTGTATATCTTTGATCAATGTAATCAGATGTGCCGAGTCTCTCAAATAACTGGTAAGTTTCAATACATGTATATGCATAATCTCGTCAAGATAAGCCGCCAAATTGGAAGTCAGTGCATCAATCCCAGAAATGATAGGTCTCCCAGGAGGATTGACCAGGTCTTTATGAATTTTGGGGAGGTGATACATAAATGCCATTTTTGGGTTTTTAATCTGCAAAAATTTTTTCTCTTTATCACTAATAATATTGTTATTACTCGCTTCCAGTATGAGATCATTATACTCTGAGCCTGCCTTTTCATATTGCACCATATCACACTTGCAATATTGCAGGGGATTTGAAAGAATTTTCATTGCTTCTGCAATATAATCCTGCCTATTTTGGATCACAATACCGCCTCCTTTGTCAGCCGACCTTATTACAATATCAATATTTTTCTTAAGTTTGGTGAGGGCAGCTTTCTCTGCTTTGCTCAAATTAGGTTTCCTGTGATGACCAGTAGCATCCAGATCAAGATTTTTAAAATCATTTAAAACCAAATCACAGAATGTCTTAATGTGGTGGCCTTTACTCGTCGTAGGGTAAAATGAGGATTTTGCTCTTAAATTGGTATGAAGGAAACCATCAGCAAGGTCAGGCACATTCTTGTTATCGCCGGACCGGGTACTCTCTTGTCCAATATTACCATTATTACTGGGGGCTTTTTTCATTAAGAAATGCCTTCTCAAAGTAAGTTTCCTAATGAAAGCTTGGAAATCAAGATATAGATCAAAATTATTGGACTGTGATGAGGGACAGAAAGAAAGACCTTTACTCAGGACCGAAAATTCATCCTTAGTGAGCTCATAGTCAGAAAGGTTGAAAATATTCCCCATATTTATTATTTGGTTCTTTTTCCTTTTTTGGTTGTATTTGACTCCTGCTCTATTTCCTCTTGTGCGCTTTTTCTTTTTATAGACCTCGGGGTGGGTTGCTGTGTTATTGTCTCTCTGTTGTAGATCGTAGCTGAGGGTAAAAAATGCACTGAGGGGGCCTTTATGTTACTATTGTCTATCGTAATTTTATTATGATCCTTCTTATTCTGCCCAAAAGAGGTAGTAGTATTAGTTGATGATAATTGTGAGTCTCCCATGTTATTAGTAGTAACTTGAGATACAGGAAGGGAATCAGGTACTTCATGTACCGTTAGATCCAGTAGATCGATGAAATCTCTATCGTTCTCTTCCTCAAAAACTGATAGAGTCTCAGGGATGTTTAGAGCAATAGTGGATCTTTTTTGCCTGATTTTTTCAATCTGTCTCTTGATTTGGGCTAATTGCCTTTTCGTTTCCTCTATATTTATGGTTTTGGATATAATACTCTTTTTGTCACAATTATAACTGGTTCCTTGTAAGGGACTTTTGTCAGTTATACATATCGGGGATTGAGAAGTATCAATATTATTCCCCATATTGGCCTTAAGGGAGAGGTGTGGCTCACTCCTAGGAGTATGATCCTCAATCAAACCAGCAGTAGTGCTTACTTTCTCCAAGGGCTTATTACCGTCAGATTCTAAACCAAGGTCTCTAGTAACATCTTTGGGTTTGTGATATTTACTATTGAAGAAGTTCCTATTGGAGCTGTTTCTTCTCTTGGGATTTTTGTATTTATTATTAATATTGCCAGGATAAAAATGATCATTATTGGTATTCTCATTCTTATTATCAGGGTGAGTTTTATCGAAGCGATCCCTTTGTAATTTTTTACACTTTCTCATAATGGAATCATGTTCTAGCTGGGCTAGTTTTGTGTTCATCTCTGTGTTCATCCGTCTATAATCAGGATGAAAATCATAGCAAGATAGATTAGTATATAGTTCAGTAATAGAAGCAGTCGCAGTCTTTGCGATTGCTAGCCTTTTCTTATACAGGCAATTAATCATACCTTGCATGCAATTATTCAGGATGTTGACCCATTCTTTTGTAAAGTCCGAGTCATTCGGAAAAGGGGAGGTACGGTTAATCCGCAAACCCCTTGGACATAGTTTTTCCTCCAAATAGATTGATAAAAACCTGGCATCAAGGCCATAATGCAGTTCATTTTTAAGTGTTTCCTCGAGCCGGGAAAAAAGCTTTCTCATGTTTTCAGTTTCTTCCTCCGTAAAGGGTATAGACATATCCAAATCACATACCAGATTTTCCTGTGCTCCAACAGTCTGTATGATCAATCGTTCTCTGGATGAAAGTCTCTGGTTAAAATATTCCATATTGGTGATTACCTCCGCAGCTCCAATATCCAAGGGAAAAGGTCCAGCCCAATCCAAAGTGTACGTATAGATCTGAAAATAAGGAGCGCTGATAGTGTAACACCAAAGTGATCAGTGGGGTATACCTGGAAAATATACACTCACCTGGATCAGTTGTGACAGTCACAACCACTAGTGCGCATGAGATAATGGCGTCTGCTGCAGCCCCACGTGGATGAGCATACAAGATAAGGCAGAAAAGGGGTTAATGCTGCGCATCAGCCAAATGAAGACGTATAATGTTGATGAAGATGAGTATTCTTTTATTTCATAGGTCTACGCGTTTCAAGGTGACAACCTCTTCTTTTCTTGTTCTTTTTGTGGAGCTATTGGTGGTGATCACCACTAGAATGGTGACTTGGTTTTTAGTTATAGGGCTATCACCCATTTAAGGGTTCTAGTCCTTTTATAAACACATACACTTTTGTCTTTTTTTTTTTTTTTTCTTTTTTTCTTTCTTTATTATGTTTTTATTTTATTTTTCTTTATTAACGTTTATAGATTTATTCTTTTTGCATAATAATATGTTATCCTTGAATATATGTGAATTTGATGTTCTACTATGAATTTGCCATGTCATGCAGTTGGAGGATCTTCCCACTGATTTTTTTTTTTTCTTTCAGTGGGCGTTTCTTTCCATCAGTTGTGTGTATATATATCTGTCATCTTCATGTATGTTGTACTTGTTGTTGATGCATTGGTCCTGAGGAAGAGGTTGTCACCTTGAAATGCGTAGACCTATGAAATAAAAGAATACTCATCTTCATCAACATTATACGTCTTCATTTGGCTGATGCGCAGCATTAACCCCTTTTCTGCCTTATCTTGTATGCTCATCCACGTGGGGCTGCAGCAGACGCCATTATCTCATGCGCACTAGTGGTTGTGACTGTCACAACTGATCCAGGTGAGTGTATATTTTCCAGGTATACCCCACTGATCACTTTGGTGTTACACTATCAGCGCTCCTTATTTTCAGATCTATACGTACACTTTGGATTGGACTGGACCTTTTCCCTTGGATATTGGAGCTGCGGAGGTAATCACCAATATGGAATATTTTAACCAGAGACTTTCATCCAGAGAACGATTGATCATACAGACTGTTGGAGCACAGGAAAATCTGGTATGTGATTTGGATATGTCTATACCCTTTACGGAGGAAGAAACTGAAAACATGAGAAAGCTTTTTTCCCGGCTCGAGGAAACACTTAAAAATGAACTGCATTATGGCCTTGATGCCAGGTTTTTATCAATCTATTTGGAGGAAAAACTATGTCCAAGGGGTTTGCGGATTAACCGTACCTCCCCTTTTCCGAATGACTCGAACTTTACAAAAGAATGGGTCAACATCCTGAATAATTGCATGCAAGCTATGATTAATTGCCTGTATAAGAAAAGGCTAGTAATCGCAAAGACTGCGACTGCTTCTATTACTGAACTATATACTAATCTATCTTGCTATGATTTTCATCCTGATTATAGACGGATGAACACAGAGATGAACACAAAACTAGCCCAGCTAGAACATGATTCCATTATGAGAAAGTGTAAAAAATTACAAAGGGATCGCTTCGATAAAACTCACCCTGATAATAAGAATGAGAATACCAATAATGATCATTTTTATCCTGGCAATATTAATAATAAATACAAAAATCCCAAG
Organism: Anomaloglossus baeobatrachus; assembly: GCF_048569485.1. NCBI lineage: Eukaryota > Metazoa > Chordata > Amphibia > Anura > Aromobatidae > Anomaloglossus > Anomaloglossus baeobatrachus. The sequence continues at coordinate 88,358,346 of NC_134358.1, forward strand.
AGAAGAAACAGCTCCAATAGGAACTTCTTCAATAGTAAATATCACAAACCCAAAGATGTTACTAGAGACCTTGGTTTAGAATCTGACGGTAATAAGCCCTTGGAGAAAGTAAGCACTACTGCTGGTTTGATTGAGGATCATACTCCTAGGAGTGAGCCACACCTCTCCCTTAAGGCCAATATGGGGAATAATATTGATATTTCTCAATCCCCGATATGTATAACTGACAAAAGTCCCTTACAAGGAACCAGTTATAATTGTGACAAAAAGAGTATTATATCCAAAACCATAAATATAGAGGAAACGAAAAGGCAATTAGCCCAAATCAAGAGCCAGATTGAAAAAATCAGGCAAAAAAGATCCACTATTGCTCTAAACATCCCTGAGACTCTATCAGTTTTTGAGGAAGAGAACGATAGAGATTTCATCGATCTACTGGATCTAACGGTACATGAAGTACCTGATTCCCTTCCTGTATCTCAAGTTACTACTAATAACATGGGAGACTCACAATTATCATCAACTAATACTACTACCTCTTTTGGGCAGAATAAGAAGGATCATAATAAAATTACGATAGACAATAGTAACATAAAGGCCCCCTCAGTGCCTTTTTTACCCTCAGCTACGATCTACAACAGAGAGACAATAACACAGCAACCCACCCCGAGGTCTATAAAAAGAAAAAGCGCACAAGAGGAAATAGAGCAGGAGTCAAATACAACCAAAAAAGGAAAAAGAACCAAATAATAAATATGGGGAATATTTTCAACTTTTCTGCCTATGAGCTCACTAAGGATGAATTTTCGGTCCTGAGTAAAGGTCTTTCTTTCTGTCCCTCATCACAGTCCAATAATTTTGATCTATATCTTGATTTCCAAGCTTTCATTAGGAAACTTACTTTGAGAAGGCATTTCTTAATGAAAAAAGCCCCCAGTAATAATGGTAATATTTGACAAGAGAGTACCCGGTGCGGCGATAACAAGAATGTGCCTGACCTTGCTGATGGTTTCCTTCATACCAATTTAAGAGCAAAATCCTCATTTTACCCTACGACGAGTAAAGGCCACCACATTAAGACATTCTGTGATTTGGTTTTAAATGATTTTAAAAATCTTGATCTGGATGCTACTGGTCATCACAGGAAACCTAATTTGAGCAAAGCAGAGAAAGCTGCCCTCACCAAACTTAAGAAAAATATTGATATTGTAATAAGGTCGGCTGATAAAGGAGGCGGTATTGTGATCCAAAATAGGCAGGATTATATTGCAGAAGCAATGAAAATTCTTTCAAATCCCCTGCAATATTGCAAGTGTGATATGGTGCAATATGAAAAGGCAGGCTCAGAGTATAATGATCTCATACTGGAAGCGAGTAATAACAATATTATTAGTGATAAAGAGAAAAAATTTTTGCAGATTAAAAACCCAAAAATGGCATTTATGTATCACCTCCCCAAAATTCATAAAGACCTGGTCAATCCTCCTGGGAGACCTATCATTTCTGGGATTGATGCACTGACTTCCAATTTGGCGGCTTATCTTGACGAGATTATGCATATACATGTATTGAAACTTACCAGTTATTTGAGAGACTCGGCACATCTGATTAAATTGATCAAAGATATACAATGGAGGGATTCTTACTATTTCCTTACTATGGATGTTTCTGCACTATACTCGAATATCAATCATGATCTGGGTTTAGAATGTTTCTCACTGTTTATCGATAATGACCCTAGACTTCCACGTATACAAAAAAATTTTGTCCTGCAGAGTATGGGTTTTATTCTTAAGAACAATTTTTTTACTTTTCTGGATGTTTTGTATCAGCAGACCCTTGGGACCGCGATGGGTAGTAAAGTAGCACCTACATATGCTAATTTATTTATGGGGATCTTTGAGTCTATTTTTATCTATAATTCTATTTTTAAAAACTGCATTGTATTTTATAAAAGATATATAGACGACCTGTTCTTGATCTGGGATAATAGGGATGATAATATCGCCGAATTTATTACACATATTAATAATAACAGTTGGGGCTTGGCTTTCTCACCATGTATGGACAACAATACTATTGATTTTTTGGATCTTACTATCTCACATAAAGAGAACCGTATAATTACAAAAACCTTTTTTAAAAAAGTCGACACTAATGGCTATATACACTATAATAGTAGCCACTATAATAAATGGCTTCTCAATATACCCAAAAACCAGTATAGGAGAATCAGAAAAAATTGTACCATGGATGAGGATTTTGAAATCCAGGCAAAAATTTTATTGGACCGTTTTACGGAGAAGGATTACCCCAAAAAACTTCTCAAGAATGCCTTTAAGGAGACCCGAGTTTTGAAACAGGAACTCCTGATTTTACCCAATACAAGGGAACCTGTTTTAAATGATTTTACATCAAATTTTATCACTACTTTTAGTCAGGACAATGTGTCCATTAGGAGAATTTTAACCAAATATTGGGATATTCTCACAAATGATCCGGTCTTGAGAAACAATATCCCTGATCACCCTGACATCACCTTTAGAAGGGCGCCCACTATCCGAAATGTGGTGGCACCGAGTAGACTCAAAACTCCCACTACTAATAAAGCGGTTGACCTTCCCATGGGTGTTTTCAAATGTTTTTCAAATAAATGTTTATGCTGTGATACTATTAGACACCGGAGAAGGAGATTTGGCCCCAACGGGGAGCCAGAACTTTTTTCTATAAAGGGACACATGACCTGTCAATCTGAGTTTGTGGTATATTTGATTGACTGTGTATGTGGGAAACAATATGTGGGGAGGACGATACAGGCACTACATAACCATCTAAATTCACACAGACATAATGTCAAAAAAGGCTTCCTTCTTCATGGACTTTCCCGTCATTGTACATTGGAACATGATAAAAAGGTCGTTTTCACTATTACTCCCATTGAACAGATCCCTATTAACACTCCCAACAGGTTTGAAATGTTGAGTAAAAAAGAAACTTTTTGGATTTACAAGTTGAACACCCTTAGTCCCATGGGTCTTAATGAAGTGACGGATTTATTTTATTGAATTATATATTTATTTTTATTGTTTTTATTTGATTGATTTTTTCATTTCTGTTTTTATACCCATACTCATAGTCATAGGTTTTTATTTAATGTATTTTATAAGCATTTTTATTTCTTTTAATGAAAATTTTAGTGTGGTGTGATCCTTGATATATATGAGTGATCCTTTTATGTAGATACTTTGTATTTTTGGTTCCATTCCGTTTTGGGATTGCCTTTTTGTTGATCAGTCATCTGCTCTTTCACATACATGATTGTCCTCCCTTGTAGTTTCTTCGAGTGGCTTTTTTGCATCTTGAAACATGATTGAAAGACTATTTAATTATGACCTTTTTCTTCTCTTGGGCTACGTATGCATTGGATGATATGCCTGCACTGTTTTTTATCTCAGGATTTTTTGTTTTTCGGGTTTTCTGTCACTTGGTTTCTATATGATAGAATCCTGCACTTTAGTTGCCGGTCAGGGCATGCGCACTAATCTTTTTCTCACGGTCTGAACTTATGTGACCCAATTACTTGGCAGGACATGCGCAGTAACTATCTTCCCACGGTCTGAACTTATGTGACCTGATCTGATCAACGCTTTGGTATAGTGCTCGCTCCGGAGCTTTGAGTATAATACGGATTCAGTAGTATTTGTCTGTCTCTCTTCCTCCTCCGTGGATCTAATACTTTTTCAGTGTAAAAAATCTTTTTGTCACAGGAAGTTTTTAATAGTTAGTTCTTAATAGTGTAATTTTAATATTATATATTTATATATATTTTCTATAGTACATTTTTAAAGAAATTAATGTTTTCTGGTCTTCACTTTTTATGATCCATCAGGACCTTTTATATAAATATTTTTTTTTTTATATAAATATATTTTATGATACACATATATATTTACATAATTCTATGATACATATTTTTTTCACGTGTCTTTACACATTTAATTCTAGGTGTATACACATGTATATATAAATGAACATATTATCACTATATATATATATTTTTTTATAGATAAAAAAATAGTCATATATATATATTTTTTCTTGTTAACACCCCTTCAGACACGCGAACATGCATTTTTCAGTATATGTTTTTTCTTGTGGCACTGGTGAACTCCTTGTCCGGTTCACCTCAAGTGTTTTAATCACTTTTTGGAGACCTTAATAAAGAGGTCTGTCCGATTCACACTTCCTCTTTTTGTTTCTGCTCCTTCTTGGTTCTTCTTTTCTTGTTCTTTTTGTGGAACTATTGGTGGTGATCACCACTAGAATGGTGACTTGGTTTTTAGTTATAGGGCAATCACCCATATAAGGGTTCTAGTCCTTTTATAAACACATACACTTTTGTCTTTTTTTTTCTTTTTTTCTTTCTTTATTATGTTTTTATTTTATTTTTCTTTATTAACGTTTATAGATTTATTCTTTTTGCATAATAATATGTTATCCTTGAATATATGTGAATTTGATGTACTACTATGAATTTGCCATGTCATGCAGTTGGAGGATCTTCCCACTGATTTTTTTTTTTCTTTCAGTGGGCGTTTCTTTCCATCAGTTGTGTGTATATATATCTGTCATCTTCATGTATGTTGTACTTGTTGTTGATGCATTGGTCCTGAGGAAGAGGTTGTCACCTTGAAACGCGTAGACCTATGAAATAAAAGAATACTCATCTTCATCAACATTATACGTCTTCATTTGGCTGATGCGCAGCATTTACCCCTTTTCTGCCTTATCTTGTATGCTCATCCACGTGGGGCTGCAGCAGACGCCATTATCTCATGCGCACTAGTGGTTGTGACTGTCACAACTGATCCAGGTGAGTGTATATTTTCCAGGTATACCCCACTGATCACTTTGGTGTTACACTATCAGCGCTCCTTATTTTCAGATCTATACGTAAATGTTGTACAGACATTGGCTTACAAACTGGTCACATAACTATGACGTCATCAAAGGTCCTCACAATCAGGCTGCTTCTCGCTCTGTACAGAGCAATGAAGCAGAGTTGACATTGCTCTCCCTGTGGATTACGTCGGACTAAGGAGTTTTTTTATAAGGATGGAGTCTCTAAATTTTTTTTGTTTTATTTCTAATAAAACATTTTTGTGTGTTGTGTTTTTTTTTACCGTTTATTAGAAATTCATGGTGGCCATATCTAATTTGGCGCAACACCATGAATTTCGAGCTTAGTACCATCTGAGAATACAAAGCTGGTATTAACCCCTTTATTACCCATTGTGCCACCGTATTAGGGCTGCTGGATGAGCCAGGTAAAGCACCTGGAAATGGCACTAAGAAACAATGCGCCATTTCGAGGGGTGGCTGCGGGCTGCCACGAATCCTAGCCCCCAGCTGCCTGGCTTTACCTGCCTGTCATTCAAAATATGGCGGTAGCGCACGCATTGTTTTTTTTTAATTATTTTTTTCAATAATTAAAAAATAATTAAAACATGGGCTTCCCTGTATTTTGATTACCAGCCAAGGTTAAGCCAGGCAGATGGGGGTGGCAGCCGGTAGCCGTCCGTTTTATCTGCGCTTCAAATAAAAAATACCGCAGGGTGCTATGTAATTTTTTTTAAATTATTTAGTTTTACACAACTATATATTATATATATATATATATATATATATATATATAAAATATATAGTTGTGTAAAAAAATGTATAGCTATAGTTGTGTATAAATTTATATAGCTCTGGCAAAAGTTAACAGACCACTGCAAAATTTTAGTTTTTTTAATTTTCTCTATATTTTTCTTTTTATTATTCTTATTTTTTTTCTTTTCAGGTTACTCCAACAGACAATCACAGATGCCCATTCTCTGTGCTGGGTCTGTGTTTGCCTGACATCACAGTACTTTAAAAATAAATAAATCATTAAAAAAAATGATGTAGCGCTCTGTAGTATTTTTGATTCTCAGCGCAGATAAAGCGGAAGACTACGGGCTGCCACCCCCATCGGTCTGGCTTTACCTTGGCTGACAATCAAAATACAGGGAAGCCCATTATTTTTTTTTAATTATTTAAAAAAATACTGTATATATAAAAAAAAATGCATTGCACTGTATGTTGATTGCCAGTCAGGTAAAACTAGACAGCTGGGGGCTGGGATTCTCGGCAGCCCGCAGCTGCCCCTGGAAATGTTGCATTGTTTCTTAGCGCCATTTCCGGGTGCTTTACCCGGTTTGTCGAGCGGCCCCAATACGGTTGGACGCTGGGTAATAAAGGGGTTAATACCAGCTTTGTAGTCTCAGATTGTACTTAGCCCAAAATTCATGGTGTCACACCACATTAGACATAGCCACCATGAATTTCTAGTAAACAGTAAAAAAAAACCCAAAAAACACAACACAGAGAAAATTTTTTTTATTAGAAATAAAGCAAAAAAAAATTAGAGACTCCATCTTTATTATAAAAAAATCCTTAGTCCGATGTAATCCAAAGGGACAGCAATGTCAACACTGCTTTATCACACTCTACAGACAGTCTATTCAAAGTGAGAAGCAGAGAGAGCATTGTCAGCTCTGCTATATCGCTCTGTACAGAGAGAGAAGCAGCCTGATAGTGAGGGTATGATTGCACTTCTCAATGCATCACCACGCAAAGCTTGACACTCTCCAGACAGGAGCGCGTCAGCTGCATGGAAATATATACAGCTGACCCGCTGCTGTCGGGAGATTGTGAACCGTGATGCAGTGCGACACTCCACAGTGACAATCAGGTAACAGAACCTTTGATGATGTCATAGTGATGTGACCAGTCTGTAACAGACGCAGTAATACAACATTCACACCTGACTGATTACATGGCTATGACGTCATGGAAGGTCCTTTAACCCGGGGCACAGCAATGATCGTACTCGGAAGCAGAAGCGCCAGGATGCAGTGTCTGCAGGATGCGCCGCGGGACCTGTAAGTATAATGACAATGTTTTTAATAATGTGCTTTTTTTTACAGCCTCTGGACCTGATCTGGACCCAATCTGTAACACGAGCTTCCCAGGAAAGCTCGTGATCGGGATCGTGTACATGATCACTATATGATTGGTACGATCCCCGTTCTTTACAGTTCGGGATCGCCCATCACTACTCATATGTGATTTTCATACTTATGGTCATGTCCCTACTAGCTTCTCTTCCTGCTTTTCACAATGAAGCTGGGGCTGCAGTTTTCTCACTGAACATAGAGAGTTAGGAAGAGCAGTGAGTTGGCTTATGACTGTAAGTCTGTAAGTGTGCAAATCAGATATCAGATATGAGGTCAAATGATGACTACTCAAACTAGTTAAAGGGAATCAGTCTGCAGGTTTTTGCTATGTAATCTGACGACAGCATGCTGTAGGGGTTAAAACATAGATTTTAGTGATGCATCTCTTATCAAGCGCTGTTGTCACGAATGTATCACGGCCGATTGACAAACCAGTGTCAGCGAGTGCTAGAAAATCACAGAGTTTGGCAGCATGTGTTGTTATCTGACAATTCCCTGTTTCTGCAGTTCTGGTCTCTAGGACCCTGGGAAACTGTCAGTTTTTTCCTCTCAGTTGCCAGCCTCTGACTTCCTTTATAAACCTCACCCTGGAGGGATTTAGGTGCAATTTATAGTTTGTTCCTTGCTGAGCTCTGGAAATGTCATCTTCTGTTGCTCCAGACGTCTGTGGTTGCTGCAGCTCAGATAAGTATTTGTCTTTTGCTATCTACCAGGGCTCTGGTAATTGCAGTTGTGTTTCCCCTGTATTGCTCCCTTGTGTTTTCCTTTAGTGATAGTGGTGTTGATGAAGAGCTCATTCCATCAATCCTTATTTAGGGCCCAGATCAGGGTTTGCCCAGGGCTGAGGTATTCCGGTTCAGAGCCTGTAGAGGGCTGGTGAGGGCAGTGAGGATGAGCTGCAGGTTGTTGTCAGGGATCACCACTTTCCCCTTCCTTTTCTGTTCTCCTATACGGCCGGAATAGCATCTATCCCCTGACGTGACAGCTGTGCTTTTGTTTACTTTTCATTGATTGTTTTAGCATCAGGAGATTATCATTGCTTGGACGGCATCAGCTACAGCAGCCTTGTGTTTGGTAGTCCAACACGACCCCTCCTGTGCTAAGTAGCTCACTGTTAATCGACAAAGAACATGGAGAGCTGTGGTGTGGGTGGGGTTAGCTTTCTTAGCTCTGCTGCAAGCTAAATCTAAAAACACTGATGATGTCAGTCATTGCACAGAGTAAACTAAGTGATACACTGTTGGAATCAGGGTCTCTTTGCCTACATCATGCTGCCCTCAGATGAGGTAGCAAAAACCTGCTGACAGATTCCCTACTGTGCTTAGGAGGAGAGTGCCAGATTGTATTTTTGACCTGGATGCAGGAAAACCTAAATTCACCTGTGAGAATCCTTAGGTCTTTCAGATCCAGATATTCTAAATTTTGTTGGAGTTTACCGCGTATCTGTCTCCAATCTCCCACAATGCACTGCAGTCTGGAAACCAACACATTTCTATCTTTAGCTTTCTGTGCGAAAGGAGATGATATAAAACCATGACTTCCACAGTGATCTGAAGTCTTTTCAGTTGAACTGAGTGGATTCTTCTATTACCTAAGCGTATTATACTCTTATTTTGTCTTTTTTAACTGTAAGAATGTGTTCTTTCTATGTTTTATAGAATTTACAGAGACTGATCATTCCGGGGGTTAATGTTGTAGCTCAGGGTTGTTGTTATTACGTCCACCACTATTATGGGAATGATTGTTACTATTTACAGCTGGGAGCGGCAGATACATATTACATAAATGATATCAATATAAAACTTGGCCGAGAAGCGCATTCATATGTGAGAGCAGATTACGTAACAAAATCTGAACTTGGTTCCAACTTCTCCAGAAACGCCGGAGTTACAGTCAGTAATAAAAAACTTCTGTCTCCACAACTCATTGTTGTAACTGTAATGGGTGCAGAGGTAACAGTCACTCCCCGATCTCAGGGGGCCCAAATAGTCTCTGGTACGATAAACATATGATAATTGTGGGGCACACATTTTGGTTTCAAAATACTATGGCTTTTAGCACATAGGTCACAAAAGTTTTCATCCAGTTTTCTCTGATTCCTGAATGGCTAAAGGGAATCTGTCAGCAGGTTATTGCTATGTAAACTGAAAACAGCATGCTGCAAGGGTTAACACACAGAATCCGGGGATGCCTGTCTTGTCGAAGTTCGATCTGTTGTTTATTTGCTATGTTTGTTTAAGCAGCAAGACTTCTCATTGCTCGTACCACAATGTCACCCGCACAGCAGTCCGGCACACCCCCTCCTCTGATGGACACCTCATTGTCAATGTACAATCTCTCTAGAGAGTCTAGTGTGGGTGGAAACAGCACTCTTAGCTCAGCTACATGACTAAATTTAAAACCTATGTGTCAGAACGGCTGCATCCAGTAATCTAAGTGACACATCGATGGATTCAGAGTCTCTTTGCCTACATTATACTGCTCTCAGATGAGGTAGCAAAACCTGCTGACAAATTCCCTTTCATCTTGAGTAACCATAAATCAACATAGTACCTCTCATTCATTGCTGCATTCTCACAGATGTTAGATATTTTTGCTACAAAACTGGCTTCAAAAAGTTGCAATTTTTTACAGAATGCATAAACACAGAAAATATTTGTCCCTAGTGACTAGATTTTCTTTGGATTTGGGGGAGGGCACTGAACACTTTACATACCACTGCTGTATATACTGTGTAATATATATATATATATATATATATATATAGTACAGACCAAAAGTTTGGACACACCTTCTAATCTCTAGAACAACTGTTAAGAGGAGACTTTGTGCAGCAGGCCTTCATGGTAAAATAGCTTCTAGAAAACCACAGCTAAGGACAGGCAACAAGCAGAAGAGACTTGTTTGGGCTAAAGAACACAGGGAATGGACATTAGACCAGTGGAAATCTGTGCTTTGGTCTGATGAGTACAAATTTGAGATCTTAGGATCCAACCACCGTGTCTTTGTAGAAAAGGTGAACGCATGGACTCTACATGGCTGGTTCCCACCATGAAGCATGGAGGAGAAGGTGTGACGGTGTGGGGGTGCTTTGCTGGTGACATTGTTGGGGATTTATTCAAAATTGAAGGCATACAGAACCAGCATGGCTACCACAGCATCTTGCAGCAGCGTGCTATTCCATCCGGTTTGCGTTTAGTTGGACCATCATTTATTTTTCAACAGGACAATGACCCCAAACACACCTCCAGGCTGTGTAAGGGATATTTGACTAAGAAAGAGAGTGATGGGGTGCTATGCCAGATGACCTGGTCTCCACAGTCACCAGACCTGAACCCAATCGAGATGGTTTGGGGTGAGTTGGACCGCAGAGTGAAGGAAAAAAGGGCCAACAAGTGCTGAGCATCTCTGGGAACTCCTTCAAGACTGTTGGAAAACCATTTCCGGTGACTACCTCTTGAAGCTCATCAAGGGAATGCCAAGAGTGTGCAAAGCAGTAATGAAAGCAAAAGGAGGCTACTTTGAAGAACCTAGAATATAAGACCTATTTTCAGTTGTTTCACACTTTTTTAAGTATTTCATTCCACATGTGTTAATTCATAGTTTTGATGCCTTCACTGTGAATCTACAATTTTTAGAGTCATGAAAATAAAGAAAACTCATTGAATGAGATGGTGTGTCCAAACTTTTGGTCGGTACTATATACAGTCATATGAAAAAGTTTGGGCACCCATATTAATGTTAACCTTTTTTCTTTATAACAATTTGGGTTTTTGCAACAGCTATTTCAGTTTCATATATGTAATAACTGATGGACTGAGTAATATTTCTGGATTGAAATGAGGTTTATTGTACTAACAGAAAATGTGCAATCCGCATTTAAACAAAATTTGACCGGTGCAAACGTATGGGCACCCTTATCAATTTCTTGATTTGAACACTCCTAACTACTTTTTACTGACTTATTAAAGCACTAAATTGGTTTTGTAACCTCATTGAGCTTTGAACTTCATAGGCAGGTGTATCCAATCATGAGAAAAGGTATTTAAGGTGGCCACTTGCAAGTTGTTCTCCTATTTGAATCTCCTATGAAGAGTGGCATCATGGTCTCCTCAAAACAACTCTCAAATGATCTGAAAACAAAGATTATTCAACATAGTTGTTCAGGGGAAGGATACAAAAAGTTGTCTCAGAGATTTAAACTGTCAGTTTCCACTGTGAGGAACATAGTAAGGAAATGGAAGAACACAGGTACAGTTCTTGTTAAGCCCAGAAGTGTCAGGCCAAGAAAAATATCAGAAAGGCAGAGAAGAAAGGTGAGAACAGTCAAGGACAATCCACAGACCACCTCCAAAGACCTGCAGCATCATCTTGCTGCAGATGGTGTCAATGTGCAACGGTCAACAATACAGCGCACTTTGCACAAGGAGAAGCTGTATGGCAGAGTGATGTGAAAGAAGCCGTTTCTGCAAGCACGCCACAAACAGTGTCGCCTGAGGTATGCAAAAGCACATTTGGACAAGCCAGTTACATTTTGGAAGAATTTCCTGTGGACTGATGAAACAAAGATTGAGTTGTTTGGTCATACAAAAAGGCGTTATGCATGGAGGCAAAAAAACACGGCATTCCAAGAAAAGCACTTGTTACCCACAGTAAAATTTGGTGGAGGTTCCATCATGCTTTGTTGCTGTGTAGCCAATGCCGGCACCGGGAATCTTGTTAAAGTTGAGGGTCGCATGGATTCAACTCAGTATCAGCAGATTCTTGACAATAATGTGCAAGAATCAGTGACGAAGTTGAAGTTACGCAGGGGATGGATATTTCAGCAAGACAATGATCCAAAACACCGCTCCAAATCTACTCAGGCATTCATGCAGAGGAACAATTACAATGTTCTGGAATGGCCATCCCAGTCCCCAGACCTGAATATCATTGAACATCTGTGGGATGATTTGAAGCGGCTGTCCATGCTCGGAGACCATCAAACTTACCTGAACTGGAATTGTTTTGTAAACAGGAATGGTCAAATATACCTTCATCCAGGATCCAGGAACTCATTAAAAGCTACAGGAAGCGACTAGAGGCTGTTATTTTTGCAAAAGGAGGATCTACAAAATATTAATGTCACTTTTATGTTGAGGTGCCCAAACTTTTGCATCGGTGAAATTTTGTTTAACTGCGGATTGCACATTTTCTGTTAGTACAATAAACCTCATTTCAATCCAGAAATATTACTCAGTCCATCAGTTATTAGATATATGAAACGGAAATAGCTGTTGCAAAAACCCAAATTGTTATAAAGAAAAAAGGTTAACATTAATAGGGGTGCCCAAACTTTTTCATATGACTGTATATATATATATATATATATATATATATATATACAGTTAGGTCCAGAAATATTTGGACAGTGACACAATTTTCGCGAGTTGGGCTCTGCATGCCACCACATTGGATTTGAAATGAAACCTCTACAACAGAATTCAAGTGCAGATTGTAACATTTAATTTGAAGGTTTGAACAAAAATATCTGATAGAAATTGTAGGAATTGTACACATTTCTTTACAAACACTCCACATTTTAGGAGGTCAAAAGTAATTGGACAAATAAACCAAACCCAAACAAAATATTTTTATTTTCAATATTTTGTTGCGAATCCTTTGGAGGCAATCACTGCCTTAAGTCTGGAACCCATGGACATCACCAAACGCTGGGTTTCCTCCTTCTTAATGCTTTGCCAGGCCTTTACAGCCGCAGCCTTCAGGTCTTGCTTGTTTGTGGGTCTTTCCGTCTTAAGTCTGGATTTGAGCAAGTGAAATGCATGCTCAATTGGGTTAAGATCTGGTGATTGACTTGGCCATTGCAGAATGTTCCACTTTTTTGCACTCATGAACTCCTGGGTAGCTTTGGCTGTATGCTTGGGGTCATTGTCCATCTGTACTATGAAGCGCCGTCCGATCAACTTTGCGGCATTTGGCTGAATCTGGGCTGAAAGTATATCCCTGTACATTTCAGAATTCATCCCGCTACTCTTGTCTGCTGTTATGTCATCAATAAACACAAGTGACCCAGTGCCATTGAAAGCCATGCATGCCCATGCCATCACGTTGCCTCCACCATGTTTACAGAGGATGTGGTGTGCCTTGGATCATGTGCCGTTCCCTTTCTTCTCCAAACTTTTTTCTTCCCATCATTCTGGTACAGGTTGATCTTTGTCTCATCTGTCCATAGAATACTTTTCCAGACCTGAGCTGGCTTCATGAGGTGTTTTTCAGCAAATTTAACTCTGGCCTGTCTATTTTTGGAATTGATGAATGGTTTGCTTCTAGATGTGAACCCTTTGTATTTACTTTCATGGAGTCTTCTCTTTACTGTTGACTTAGAGACAGATACACCTACTTCACTGAGAGTGTTCTGGACTTCAGTTGATGTTGTGAATGGGTTCTTCTTCACCAAATAAAGTATGCGGCGATCATCCACCACTGTTGTCATCCGTGGACGCCCAGGCCTTTTTGAGTTCCCAAGCTGACCAGTCAATTCCTTTTTTCTCAGAATGTACCCGACTGTTGATTTTGCTACTCCAAGCATGTCTGCTATCTCTCTGATGGATTTTTTCTTTTTTTTCAGCCTCAGGATGTTCTGCTTCACCTCAATTGAGAGTTCCTTAGACCGCATGTTGTCTGGTCACAGCAACAGCTTCCAAATGCAAAACCACACACTTGTAATCAACCCCAGACCTTTTAACTACTTCATTGATTACAGGTTAACGAGGGAGACGCCTTCAGAGTTATTTGCAGCCCTTAGAGTCTCTTGTCCAATTACTTTTGGTCCCTTGAAAAAGAGGAGGCTATGCATTACAGAGCTATGATTCCTAAACCCTTTCTCCAATTTGGATGTGAAAACTCTCATATTGCAGCTGGGAGTGTGCACTTTCAGCCCATATTATATATATAATTGTATTTCTGAACATGTTTTTGTAAACAGCTAAAATAACAAAACTTGTGTCACTGTCCAAATATTTCTGGCCCTGACTGTATATATATATATATATATATATATATATATATATATATATATATATATATATATATATTTATATTTATTTTTGAAGTCACATATTTTCTAGAACCAGGTATTTACAAAGTAGAAAATAACTTTAGAATTTGTAAACACTTTTCTTTTTTCGGTTAGGGGAAATACTTTACTATCTAAATTTGCAAATATACTTGCACTTAAAGTGTACCTATCCTTTCTAACAAAACCTGTAAAAAAGTATGGTCTGACCGCAGACAATCCCAGTCAATAAGTTAATACTGATTTGGTGAGTGTACCAGTCTAATGTCCATGAACTATATTTATGGTCTGTAACTTGCAATCCACACAGGCCTCTTTCACATGTCAGTGAAAAACACACACGTTTTTCACTGATGTGATAAAGGTGCGTATGTCCCTCCGTGTGCCGTGATTTTGGCACACGTGTGATCTCCGTGTGCTATCCGTGATAATACACAGAGATCAGGCACTTATACTTACCTGTCCACGCCACTGTTCTCCGTGGTGCTGAAGTCTCTCGCGATGCTGTGTCCGGCCGCTGCTGTCTCCTCTTTACTGTTACTTCTGGGTCGGTTGTGCAGTGAATATGCATGAGCACAATTAGCCGGCCAGGAAGCAGGAGACAGCAGGGGCTGAAGACAGCATCGCTAGAGATGGGTGAATTTATAAAGCTTTTTATTTTAAATGTACATGTATGTGTTTATCTGGTACGTGTTTCATGGACCACACTATCTGTGGTATATTAGTGATGCCAGAAAAAAAACGACTTGTCTCCGCGCGGAACACACGGACACGCATGTACGCCAAACAGAAACACATCAGTGTGAAATCACTGATGTGTGCGCAGACCCATTGATTTTAATGGGTCTACTGATGTCCATGAAGGTGGCCTAAGTAAGCGGTTGATCTTCATAAGCATTCTGCCAGCACTATAGGAGCTAGAACTTCCAGTTCTTCATATCCCTGCATGCATTTACTTCCACCATTTTTCTTTAGCCTATATTAAAATCCACATCTATGTTATGCCTCCATGCAGTTTGACAGAGCAGAATATCAAAAATCCAATCCTTCCATCCATCATCACATCTCTGCTGCTACACATGGATTACACTTTTCAACAGCTAGTGGGCAGCAAGTTACACAGAAGAATAACACTAAGTGGTCGCCACTTGATTTTCAATGTTAAATTGATCATCTCAAATCATTTTATCACATTCTTTATCAAATTAGATAGATATCTAAATGAACAATAATCAGATATTTAGTATGGCTTTTTTGCTTGTGCTAGTTAGTCATAGTCATAGTTTTTAAGGTTGAAGGGAGACTCTAAGGGGTACTTTGCACACTGCGACATCGCAGGCCGATGCCGCGATGCCGAGTGCGATAGTCCCCGCCCCCGTCGCAGCAGCGATATGTGGTGATAGCTGGCGTAGCGAAAATTATCGCTACGCCAGCTTCACACTCACACTCACCTGCCGTGCGACGTCCCTGTGGCCGGCGACCCACCTCCTTGTTAAGGGGGCGGGTCGTGCGGCGTCACTGTGACGTCACACGGCAGGCGGCCAATCGGAGCGGAGGGGCGGAGATGAGCAGGATGTACACATCCTGCCCACCTCCTTCCTTCCGCATAACCTACGGAAGCCGCGGTGACGCAGGTAGGAGATGTTCCTCGCTCCTGCGGCTTCACACACAGCGATGTGTGCTGCCGCAGGAACGAGGAACAACATCGGACCGTCGCGTCAGCGTAATTATGAATTACGCCGACGCTGCACCGATGATAAGATTACGACGCTTTTGCGCTCGTTAATCGTATCATCGAGACTTTACACACTGCGATGTCGCATGCGATGCCAGAAGTGCATCATTTTCAATTTGACCCCACCGACATCGCACCTGCGATGTCGCAGTGTGCAAAGTGCCCCTAAGTCCATCTAGTTCAACCCGTAGCCTAACATGTTGATCCAGAGGAAGGCAAAAAAAATCCAATGTGTCAAATAAGCTCCAATGGGGAAAAAAAATCCTTCCTGACTCCACATACGGCAATCAGACTAGTTCACTGGATCAACACCCTGTCATAAAATCTAATATACATAACTGGTAATATTATATTTTTCAAGAAAGGCATCCAGGCTCTGCTTAAATGTTAGTAGTGAATCACTCATTACAACATCATGCGGCAGAGAGTTCCATAGTCTCACTGCTCGTACAGTAAAGAATCCTCGTCTGTGATTATGATTAAACCTTCTTTCCTCAAGACGTAGCGGATGCCCCCATGTTCCAGTCGCAGGCCTAGGTGTAAAGAGATCTTTGGGAGGTCTCTGTACTGTCCCCTCATATGTTTATACATTGTGATTAGATCCCCCCTAAGCCTTTGTTTTTCCAAACTAAATAACCCCAAGTTTAATACCCTGTCTTGGTATTGCAGCCCACCCATTCCTCTAATAATCTAGGTCGCTCTTCTATCTACCTGTAAGATTATGCTATTTATAACCTTCTATACTTTTGCTATCAAGAAAAGCATCCATTCCTCTCTTAAATTCATTCAGTGAGTTGGCCATCACCACTTCCTCAGGAAGAGAGTTCCATTGCCTCACTGCTCTTGTGACGCCCTGGCACAGCCAGGTTGTCACAGAAAGAGTTAATTCTCCTTGGTAATCTGATCTCACACCGGTGCAGCCAGACAAAGCACAGCCCCCAGTGTAAGAGAAAAGCAGAGGAGAGGGGAGGGGCTGGAGCAGAGAGTGTGTGGAGAGCAGACAGGACAGAAGTCTTGAGTTGAAGCTCCCAGGCTGGGAGTGAAGCGTGCTCCGAAAGGGCCGGGACAGGCCGTAGTGAGGAAGGGGCCAGAACAGGTAGCCGGAGCAGGGCGGTGGCCCCTTGGTACCTGGGTACCCGGATCACTACAGGGGCGTGAATTCCCCGTTCCCGGTTGAGGAGACAGAGAAAGAGAGTGGAGAGAAAGGCACTTGGCTGCAGGGAAAGAACAACAAGGGCTGCTGCACCGTGTGTGGGACACTAACACCCCCGTACCGAAGGCTGCGGACACCGGCAATTCCTAGTTTACCAGTGACTCCGTGAGACTTTCTTGTGAGTACACCCGTGCCCTCGGGCACCGCACTGCATCACTGCGCCCTGCTCCCTGCTTACCCCATCACCGGGCCCCGGGACAACAAGCCCCCTACCCACGGAGGGGAGAACTAACATCTAGCTGCTCCATACCATCGCTCCCGGGATCCCCGTCCAGAGCAGCGGTGGTGTTCCAACCTCACCACAACCGTGGGTGGCGTCACGGACAATCTCCCATCCCCAAATCCCCTTTTACTGTGGAGCCTGGGATCACAGACCGGGTCACGCCATCGTGATACCCACAGAAGTGACCCTGTGGCCCGGATCTGAGTACCCCTGGTCCCCGGGTGACACATTTGGCGTCACGAACAGGATCGAACCCATCCAGTTACCTGGAGGAAGTGCGCCTTGCCCCGTCCGTCAGCGGCGTCCCGCTGAGGAAAAATCCCGAAGTCCGCCATTTTAGCCGCCATTTTAGGCGCCAAAAACAACAGCTTGGCGCCTTCTTCTCCGAGCGGCGGGCGCGAAAAAGAGGCTCCGCCCCCTGAGAACGCGGGCGGAAGTGAAGCTCCGGAGGACCGGAAGCGAAAGAGAAACTTTAAAAGTTGCTAGAAGGACTGCTCCCGAGTACCAAGGGGGAGCAGTAGGAAGGAACTGCAGTTCATGTGACCAGGACTGTAAAGGCAGGGACGCCAGGACTCTGCTAGCATTTGGTTCCTGGAGAGGCCGCCGCAGCAATGCACCGACCCGTTACCCCTGTTACCGGTAGCTGAGCCCGCAGGGCCTGTTGGGGAGGACCCAGACCTGGGGTCCCCAGGCCTCACCTTAGTCACCGCCCTGCCACCGGCCCCGGCAGTCCGCCCGGCCGCGACGGCAGCGAAGTACCGGTCCCGTTGACTAATCTGGAACCGCTTCTGGACTGGGGTCAAGGGGTGCTGCCCACTTCCTAGGGGCAGCACCAAGGCTAGGTTGTTTGGGTGGGTGACTAAAGGACCCGTTACGTTGACATTATTAAAAGTGTTATTTGTTGTTGCAACGTTGAAGTAATGTGCATCCCGTTTTGGGAGGATTGAAAATGCATGTGTGAAAATGTTTAAAATGTTTTATCCTTTTTCCAGTTTTAATAAATGTTGGTGCCTAGACGGCCCGAGGACGGGCCGTGTTTTACCAAGGGGGTGTGTGATGCCCTGGCACAGCCAGGTTGTCACAGAAAGAGTTAATCCTCCTTGGTAATCTGATCTCACACCGGTGCAGCCAGACAAAGCACAGCCCCCAGTGTAAGAGAAAAGCAGAGGAGAGGGGAGGGGCTGGAGCAGAGAGTGTGTGGAGAGCAGACAGGACAGAAGTCTTGAGTTGAAGCTCCCAGGCTGGGAGTGAAGCGTGCTCCGAAAGGGCCGGGACAGGCCGTAGTGAGGAAGGGGCCAGAACAGGTAGCCGGAGCAGGGCGGTGGCCCCTCGGTACCTGGGTACCCGGATCACTACAGGGGCGTGAATTCCCCGTTCCCGGCTGAGGAGACAGAGAAAGAGAGTGGAGAGAAAGGCACTTGGCTGCAGGGAAAGAACAACAAGGGCTGCTGCTTTCTTGTGAGTACACCTGTGCCCTCGGGCACTGCACTGCAGCACTGCGCCCTGCTCCCTGCTTACCCCATCACCGGGCCCCGGGACAACCAGCCCCCTACCCACGGAGGGGAGAACTAACATCTAGCTGCTCCATACCATCGCTCCCGGGATCACCGTCCAGAGCAGCGGTGGTGTTCCAACCTCACCACAACCGTGGGTGGCGTCACGGACAATCTCCCATCCCCAAATCCCCTTTTACTGTGGAGCCTGGGATCACAGACCGGGTCACGCCACCGTGATACCCACAGAAGTGACCCTGTGGCCCGGATCTGAGTACCCCTGGTCCCCGGGTGACACACTCTTACCGTGAAGAACCCTCTTCTATGCTGATGTAGGAATTTTCTTTCCTCCAATCGAAGAGAATGCCCCTTTGTTCTTGTCATAGTCCTTGGTACAAACAGATCATGGGAGAGATCTCTATATGGCCCTCTGATATATTTGTACATATTTATTAGGTCTCCCCTAAGTCTTCTCTTTTCTAGAGTAAATAGACCTAATTTTGATAACCTTTCCGTGTATTGTAATGCACCCACTCCATTTATTAATTTAGTAGCCCGCCTCTGAACCCTTTCAAGTTCAGTAATGTCTTTCTTGAGCACCGGCGCCCAAAATTGCACACAATACTCAAAGTGTGGTCTGACGAGTGATTTGTACAGAGGGAGAATGATGTTTTCATCTCGTGCCCCCAGACCTCTTCTAATGCATCCCATCACCCTATTTGCTTTGGTGGCAGCTCCCTGACACTGGGCACTCCAATTTAGATTCTTATTGACTAAGATGCCTAAGTCTTTTTCCATGTCTGATTTCCCCAGCGGTTTCCCATTTAGTAAGTAATCGTAGCATCTGTTTCTCCTTCCCATGTGCATAACCTTACACTTATCTGTGTTAAACCTCATTTGCCATTTTTCAGCCCAATTCTCCAATTTACTCAAATCCATCTGTAGTTGCAAACTGTCCTCCTTTGTGTTAACTACCTTTCATAGTTTTGTATCATCTGCAAATACTGATATCTTACTCTGTAAACCATCCACCAGATCATTAATAAATATATTAAATAGTAGGGGGCCCAATACAGACCCCTGTGGCACCCCATTAGTAACCCTGGCCCATTAATAACCACTCTTTGTTTTCTACCACTAAGCCAGCTACCTACCCATCTACACACATTTTCCCTGAGCCCAAGCTTTCTCATTTTACTTAGCAGTCTTTTATGTGGGACAGTGTCAAATGCTTTACCGAAGTCGAGATAAATGACATCCAATGATTCTCCTCGGTCCATGTGAGAGCTTACATCCTCATAGAAGCTGATCAGGTTAGTTTGACAGGAGCGATCCTTCATAAATCCATGTTGATATGGAGTTAAACAATTATTAACATTGAGACATTCCATAATAGTATCCCTTAAAAACCCTTCAAACATTTTACCCACAACAGATGTTAAGCTTACAGCCATATAGTTTCCAGGTTCCCTTTTACACCCTTTTTTGAATATTGGTACCACATTTGCTAGCCGCCAATCCAGTGGAACAGACCCGGTTTCTATAGAGTCTTTAAATATAAGGAATAGAGGCCTGTCTATCGCATTACTTAACTCCCTTAATACCCGAGGGTGAATGCCATCAGGGCCTGGTGATTTGTCAATTTTAATGTTACTAAGTCGGTTCTGCACTTCTTCCTGGGTTAGGTAGGTCATACTTAATGCAGCGTTTACATGATCACTCTGCATTTCCCGTGGCATTTGCTTTTCCTGTGTGAACACAGTTGAGAAAAAAGTATTTAAAACATTTGCTTTTCCCCCATTGCTTTCTATGATTTTACCCTCATTGTTCTTTAAAGGGCCAACACCATCAATTTTAAACTTTTCTGTTTATATAATTAAAGAATAGTTTGGGATTTGTTTTGCTTTCCTTAGCAATGAGTCTCTCAGTTTCTACTTTTGCTAAATGTATTTGTTTTTTACACATTTTATTTTTTTCTCTATATATTTTTAATGCTTCTTCGCTGCCTTCTTGTTTTAGCTTTTTAAATGCCTTTTTCTTATTATTCATTGCCCCTTTTACATCCTTATATAGCCACATTGGTTTTCTCCTGTTCCTAGCCCTTTTATTTCCGTATGGTATGGCTAGCTCGCAGTGGGTGTTTAATACCGATTTAAAAATTTCCCACTTATTTTCTGTGCTCCCATTTTTGAGGACATTGTCCCAATCAATTTGGCGAAGGTCTTCTCTAAGCTGATCAAACTTTGCTTTCCTGAAATTCAGCGTTTTTGTAACCCCCCTCCAAGGCACCTTACTGAAGGACAAGTGGAATTGTATTATATTGTGGTGACTGTTCCCTAGGTGCCCATCCACTCGTACGTCTGTTATTCTATCTAGCCTGTTGCTTAAAATTAAGTCGAGAAGGGCTGCCCCTCTAGTTGGGCCCGGCACAAGTTGGGACAGATAATTATCCTTAGTTACTGACAGAAGCCGGTTTCCTTTCTGAGATACGCAGGTTTCAGTTTCCCAGTCTATATCGGGGTAGTTGAAGTCCCCCATAATAATCACCTCATTGTGATTTGCTGCTGTAGTTATTAAATAATATTTATTTTATCCCTTTTTATCTTTTTGATTATCACTTCTACAATATAATATGTATTGTTTTACAATCTCAAACTTTTTTTTTAACCTCATTGAGAAACCCTGAAGCAGAATAAATATATCTGTGTCGTTAACTATATTTTATTGTTTATGGCAATGAAGAATATTTTGGGGAATGGTGTAAGGTTTGAGGAATTTACTGTTAAACTCAGGAGTGTAAAAAAGTCTGTCATTATACTTATATACAAGTCTCACCTTTTAGGCGTCCTGCTCATGGCCGTGTTAAGGCTCCGGACAAGTCGCAGGGATCCATCTATAGAAGTCTATGGGACCCTGCTGTACCTCTGTATGGATCCAATTTCATTTGGAGCTATACAGAGTTGTTTTGTTTTCTGTTTTCCTTTATCGGACTCCATATTATAGAGGTATTCTTCCCAGGAGACACTACATAGTACGGTGCCTCAGGAACTTATAATACCGGCTCCATCCATGCACCTTATACCATAGCTGCCCTTTGCAGAAACATATACAGTAATCGTGGATTTCCTATCAGAGATGAATTACTGGAATACAGACTGCACTGTGTTTCATCAGCACATAGTCAGATAATGAATGTTTTGGCTTTACACATCCTACATATGTTGCCAGACTGTTTCTGGACATTGTTGTGTGCTCTTGATTAAGTGCAGATTCCTTCTCCATTATGCCACAGCTCCGAACTCCTAACTCTCTGCGGTATTTATTTTTCTATTTAAAAATAGAATATAGATTTCCATTAGTATCACTTGTTTCATCCTAAGATTTAAAGGCTGACTACATTAAACAATATCCTGAACCTGCAGTATCCGCCTATGGATATTGTAGGCTTATGCTTATCAGGATGTCACAATACAAAAATGCCAGAATGAATAAAGCGCTGGAAAATAAGTTATATAGTTTTACATTTTTTTATTGTGAAATTTACCCTAAGATTATATAAACTACAGCTCCCCGTAAAGCCCAAAGTAGCAAAAATGAATATGACGGCACTGGCCACATCATGGAAAAATCTTATTTCATAAGACTGACACAAAACGGTCATAACCTGCTGTTGTTTGCTGCACTCTCCCCACCTGATTTTTATTGCTTGCTATGAAATAATAAAGATCTTTCCATGATGTGGTGAGGGCTGTAAACTTAATTTCCACTATATGGATTTTCTGTTACATAGTTACGTGGTTACATAGGTTGAAAAATTCCTAGATCCATCCAGTTCAACCTTCCACCACCAATTATACATTTCATCAATATCCGTGCATGAATACCATTTAGCCAGTGGGATTTGTCAAAGTTTAATTTACTCAGACGTAGGCATACTTCTCATGTTAGATTAGTTATATAAGATGGACTTTGATTTTTGCCTTGTGAATGATCCTTGGATCAGTATGTTCCTTGGTGAACACCGAAGAAATGTGCCTGTTTAATATCTCAGCCTTTACTTTGTCCTCCATAATTATCATGTTATAATCTTTTATGGGGCCAATACCATTTTTTTTTTCCTTTTGGCATTGATGTATTTCTAAAATTGGCGGGAGTTATTTTAATTTCTTTGGTGATTTTTGTTCTAGTAGCTAACTTTGCTAGCTTGATTTCTTTTTCACACTTCCTATTGAGAACTTTATACTCCTGAAATGCTATTTCTATATTCTCAACCTTCACGATTTTGAATGCCCCTTATTTTTGTTTTATTATACTTTCTACTGTCTTATTTATCCATAGCAGTTTTTTTTTATTCCTAGATATTTTATTACCAGAGGTTATAAGTTTTTTACTGGACTTTAGTAGTGACTTTCTGTAGCTTTACAGAGCACCCCTGATTATCATGCAGCTAGCAATGTGTATGGACTTTATCTGTGTATATCATCAAGCATTTATGGGAGGAAAAGGGTACTGCCAAGCGATATCCTTTTCATAGAGAACCTCATATAGTTTAGGTATGATGGTTTGGCTGAACGTTCAGCTGGCAGATATCTCTTGTCCGACTCCATACACAAGATCACTCTCTTTGCCAAGCACTCCTGTGTTGTCTACAAAAGATCCACTACCAAACATCTCAAGTGGCAGCTTATCTCTTAGAGAACAAAAGGATAAGATCAGCAGTCAAAGATTGGACATGTTGGGTCCTTCAGTTACCAGACAACATCTGTTGGTTCAGCGTCTGGGGTTGATATACACATTTGCCGATTATTGTCTTATGTAATATGGGTTTTTGAGATTAAGTAAGCTTTTTGCAATAAAAATGGTTTACTATATGAAATTATCAGTGTAGATTGTAGATGCATGTTTTAAAGGGAATTTGTCACCAGGTTTTTGCTATAACTTCTGAGAGCAGCATGGTTTTACCTTCTGCAGATCTACCTTTTCTCTGAATGCTGAGCTCTGTATTACCCCGCCCACAGCACTGATTGGCAGCTTTCTGCCCATGTACAGTGTACACAAAGCAGGCAATGAGTGGTGGAGTTATACAGAGCTGATGAATATGGAGGGCTACATGACAGCAGGTTTACTAGTCCTCTTGTGAGAATTTTGTGCTGCAATTTTATCAAAACTACAGCAAGCAGCCCAGTACATGACACTGGATTCTGAATCTCTGTCTCTACATTATGCTGCTCTCCGATTAGGTGACAAAAACCTGATGACAGATTCCTTTTTAATATGTTTATAGCATTTACTTGGACTATTACATCCCAAGGAAAACTCATACATAGCATGCCTTCTGGGGGAATCAGGGGAATGCCATCACCTCATCAATCCCTGATACTCAGTTTTTCCTGAAGTGTTCTTTTAAAGGAAAGTTTTGTTTTTTTTATTTTTGTATTAATAATAGTGATTAGGAATTCAAGTATTTTTAATACAAAATTAAATTCACTGTTTATTTAGTTTTTATTTTATTCTAGTTTTACTGAAGCACTGGGCGCTGCTATCTTGGATTTGCTGTGTGTAACGACAGTTACTCACCTCCTTTATGGCAGCTCCCTGTGCATAGAAGACCCTTGTCGGACTGCGACATTATACTTAACACAGAAACAGCGTCTGCTGTCATCTGGATAAGCCCCCTTGACTGTCCAGATCACAGCAGAGGGCGGAGATCAGCACCATCTTGTGGAGCTCACAGCATATGCTGTGTGCTCCACTTTCCCCCTGTCATCCGCCGGGAGGGATGGGGAGAGTACCGGCAGAACAGTATATGGGGGCATGGGATACAGTGAGGCATTGGGATATAGTCAGTGGGTCATTGGGATACAGTCAGTGGGTCATTGGGATACAATCAGTGGGGCATTGGGATAAAGTCAGTGGGGCATTGGGATACAGTCAGTGGGGCATCGGGATCCAGTCAGTGGTTCATTGGGATACAGTCAGTGGGCATTGGGATACAGTCAGTGGGGCATTGGGATACAGTCAGTGGTTCATTGGGATACAGTCAGTGAGGCATTGGGAAACAGTCAGTGGGGCATTGGGAAACAGTCATCAGAAAAATACGGTATCTCATGAATTCGAACATTAGTTCACAAGAGTATATACTCTATGAGGAGAAAGGTAAAAAGTGCACGTAGTGTATAGTCTATATATCTTTACCATAAATAAGGTTATACAAGGACAGCTACATGACCTGAGCAAAAACCATTATCTGTGTGTACAAAAATGAAGCATTACTGACTGCACAGAGTGTACAGGGAACAGATGAAAAAAGGTAAAAGGTACAGGTGGAAAAATGTAAGAACAGAAAGTGAGTAAAGTTAGATTAGTAACGTAGTGTGATAGGGTTGCCTAAAATTATGTGTTTTTAGGTCACACTTAAAACTGTTGACTTTGGAAATGAATGAGACTGTCTTAGGCACTGAATGCTAGAGAACTGGTGCAGCATGAGAAAAATCTTGGAGACAGGTCTTGAAGGTTTGGATTATGAAGGATGTTAGTCTTAGATAATTAGCAGAATAGGGGGCACGAGTAGGGTGATAGACAGAGATGAGTAAGGAGATGTAGGGCTCTGCAGCACTGTGGGGAAGCTGGGTAGAATTGTAGATAGAAATGAGTGAGGAGATGAGGGGCGGTTCCACACTGTGGAGGGATTGTGTAGCGTGATAGACAGAGGTGAGGTGGAGATGTAGGATGGTGTGGCACTATGGGCCAGATGAGTACTGTAGCAGAAAAAGATGAGGGAGGAGATGTAGGTGATGCAGCATTAGGGAGAGCTTTGTGGATGAGAGTGATAACTTTATGTAGTATTCTAAAGTGGATTGGCAACCAATGCAATAACTGGCACAAGTTGGAGGCATCAGTGTAATGGACAGAAATATGAGCATGGTTGTGCTGCATCTAGGATGTATTGGTGAGGGAAAAGTTTAGTTAAAAGAAGACTGATAAGTTGCGATAGCCAAGACAAGACTGAATCAGAGCAACAGAAAGTGTTTTTGCAGGTTCTATGATAAGAAAAAGATGAGCTTTGGAGTTGTTTTAGAGGTGCTGGTGACAAAATGTCATTACACAATAAATTGGGTTTCATTTTTGTCACCCTCGGCAAGCAGTACATATACTGTAGAGGAAATGAAGTTCACATCTTCGTACCGAAAATGCCACCATGATTCTACTAATGTTCACAATGTAATTTTCCTATCTCAAGCACACTCCATATCGAATTTCATAGGAAGCCAAGCAATCTGCAATCAAAGGCCTCATGCACAAAGCAATTTGTTTTGAAGTTCTTATAGGTCACCCATAAAGATGTACTTTTGTATGCCTCTGGTTTCATACAGAGAAACACTGGAGAGTTTTTCTGGCATGCTCCATCAGATGCAGTATGTATGTAAGTTATAATCTTCTGGAGGCATTTGCTCTTGGGATGTAAGCTGTGTATGTGGGGTGGTTCCTCAGAATACAAGTTATGAATGAGCAAACCGACTCCAACGTCAATTCATTCACCAAATATACTTTAAATTACCTGAAGGCTTGTACCCAGTAAGTAAAGAAAACTTACAAAATACCTTACAAACACTCAGCTAGGAGGCTGAGACCCTTGTGCTGCACTGCTGAGCCGCTTAGCGATATGTACCAACTGTCTATATTATAAATTTACCTACTGGTGCATCTGTTTAATCCAGCTGCTGAATAGCTTTTTTAACCCCCTTTGATCTGGAACTATTGTATGCATTCGAAGTTAGGGCTCACCTATGGTGCAGCACAACAGCTCACAAACATATTCAATGATCTCTATTCCCCAACCAAATATGTTTTTACCCCAGGTTTTTCTAGAAAATTAGAGTAAAGGTTTTTCTCATGTGCACTGACTTTAATTAAATTCTTAACACTAGAAGTCCCAGAGAGGGGTCATTTAACATTTCTACCTTTGAAACCCAGAGAAGGGTCGAATGACCTGAAGGATTTTAGCTAACATCCTATAATCATCGTCTTTTGTTATGTAATTAAGGCCATTACTGTAGCACCACAGGAGGTTGTTGTTTTCCATTGAATTTAGCCATTTAGTTTCTAGTTAGTTCTATTCAGTTTATTGTATGTCATTTGACCCTCTTTCGAGACTTCAGTGGGGAGCTTGAAATGTCTGGGACTTCTAGTGTTAATCAAATGTAACTCCTATGCTGAAAATTATGTTTAACAAAGATAAGCAATTTTATCACACTAAAATATCTTCAAGAAGCTTGTTCCTGTAAAAGTTCAGATATGGCCCAAAGTCCTTTCATGCCGTGATGGCACCTAAGTGTGGGTATTAAGTCTTTTATAACAGCTAGGAAATAAAGAACGTGGAAGCAGCAGAGGAGGATCCTGACTCTGATCTTGCAATAACCAATATCCTGAACCAATCAATATACCTATTTAACTAACTACAGGTTCGATTTTAGTCTGGAGTGTTGTGGCACCAAAACGTAATGTGTTGCATGCATGGCTACTCACTGCAGCAGTTGCAGTAAACCTTGTCTTACCAACTTGGTTCTGTTCCAGACAGCTAACCAATGGATATGGATGGATAAGAATCCTGTCTGGCAGATGAACTGTGGTGCAGAGGGCAATGACTCTACTCCCACATGTTGTCTATCGTGGCTCACACTGAGCTCTGGTCTGTTCCCCTATTTTTGTGGCATCCCTAGCAGCAATATTCTATTATTTGCAATGGATCTGGTCTCAGGCACGATAGGCTTCACTCATCTAGTCCCATGGGATACTTCTTCACGAAGATGACCCTAAAGCACTGTACTGCCTCTTTCCTAGATAGCACCACACTGCTCCTCAAAATGGCAGCACTTCCTCTTCCTGTGTTTAACATCTATGTGTATACAGTCTTTCTGTTGTGCTATAAGACAGTGGACCTTGGTGGCTGAATAATGACATTACTGCGTGGCAATTAAATTTACGTACCAAAAGCACAGCATAACATCTGTATGGACACAGCCAAGCACACCTGTGCTGGTGAGCCAGTACATTTCTTTAAACACAGAGGATTAGGATTGCTTCATCATCTCACAGGGGTTTGAGTGCAACTTAGCATGGTACTGTGGCACATGAAAACCATGTAGGAGTTCACGCATAAATGCAGCTATGATTAGTAGAGTTGAGCGCGGTTCGTGGTTCGTGGTTCTCCAGTTCTAGGCTCGAGTGATTTTGGGGCATGTTCTAGATCGAACTAGAACTCGAGCTTTTTGCAAAAGCTCGATAGTTCTAGAAACGTTCGAGAACGGTTCTAGCAGCAAAAAACCAGCTAAATCCTAGCTTGGTTTCTGCTGTAATAGTGTAAGTCACTCTGTGAATCACACTATTATGACATTTCAGTGTATAGTGTGCGTGAACAGCGCCTTCAGATCACTGCTGTTTGTATAATTTTTTTTTTTTTTTTCTTGTCTTCCTTCCCTAAGCGTGCGCGTCTTGTGGGGCGGGCCAGCATGTCAGCCAATCCCAGACACACACACAGCTAAGTGGACTTTTAGCCAGAGAAGCAACGGCATGTGTGATAGGATGTCCATGTCACATGTCCCTGCATTATAAAAACGGACATTTTCCTCCAGGACGCCATTATCTGCCTTCTGCGTCTTTGGTGTCAGACATCACTGTCGCAGCTCCGTCCTCCTGAGTCCTATCGCCGATACAGCTGTATGCGCTGCATACACAGCGTTAGACAGCTTAGGGAGAGCACTTTCTAGCAGTCCTTTTAAGGGCTCAAACCGGCAGGGTCAGAGAGCCATAGGTGACAGGTCCTGAAAACAGCAACAGCGTCTGTGTAGCCAAGGTCAGGGATTTCCTCCCTGCATTTCACCATTAGGAGGGAATAGAAAGGCAGGCTTCCATTCCTCTACCCAGAGCCCCACAATCCTGCCACTGTACCCTCTTGTCCTCTGCACACTCCAACTCATTATAACTAAGCCATTATACTAGCAAACACTCAGTGTACCTAGTGGCATCCTATACGTGGCTATTGTACTTTGCTATAGTCCCACTAGTGCAAAGACATTTGCAGAGCACCTCTACCTGCATTGCACACTCCAACTCATAATAACTAAGCCATTATACTAGCAAACACTCAGTGTACCTAGTGGCATCCTATACGTGGCTATTGGACTTTGCTATAGTCACACTAGTGCAAAGACATTTGCAGAGCACCTCTACCTGCATTGCACACTCCAACTCATAATAACTAAGCCATTATACTAGCAAACACTCAGTGTACCTAGTGGCATCCTATACGTGGCTATTGGACTTTGCTATAGTCACACTAGTGCAAAGACATTTGCAGAGCGCGTCTGCCTGCATTGCACACTCCAACTCATGATAACTAAGCCATTATACTAGCAAACACTCAGTGTACCTAGTGGCATCCTATACGTGGCTATTGGACTTTGCTATAGTCACACTAGTGCAAAGACATTTGCAGAGCACCTCTACCTGCATTGCACACTCCAACTCATAATAACTAAGCCATTATACTAGCAAACACTCAGTGTACCTAGTGGCATCCTATACGTGGCTATTGGACTTTGCTATAGTCACACTAGTGCAAAGACATTTGCAGAGCGCGTCTGCCTGCATTGCACACTCCAACTCATGATAACTAAGCCATTATACTAGCAAACACTCAGTGTACCTAGTGGCATCCTATACGTGGCTATTGGACTTTGCTATAGTCACACTAGTGCAAAGACATTTGCAGAGCACCTCTACCTGCATTGCACACTCCAACTCATAATAACTAAGCCATTATACTAGCAAACACTCAGTGTACCTAGTGGCATCCTATACGTGGCTATTGGACTTTGCTATAGTCACACTAGTGCAAAGACATTTGCAGAGCGCGTCTGCCTGCATTGCACACTCCAACTCATGATAACTAAGCCATTATACTAGCAAACACTCAGTGTACCTAGTGGCATCCTATACGTGGCTATTGGACTTTGCTATAGTCCCACTAGTGCAAAGACATTTGCAGCACCTCTACCTGCATTGCACACTCCAACTCATGATAACTAAGCCATTATACTAGCAAACACTCAGTGTACCTAGTGGCATCCTATTTGTGGCTATTGGACTTTGCTATAGTCACACTAGTGCAAAGACATTTGCAGAGCACCTCTACCTGCATTGCACACTCCAACTCATGATAACTAAGCCATTATACTAGCAAACACTCAGTGTACCTAGTGGCATCCTATACGTGGCTATTGGACTTTGCTATAGTCACACTAGTGCAAAGACATTTGCAGAGCGCGTCTGCCTGCATTGCACACTCCAACTCATTATAACTAAGCCATTATACTAGCAAACACTCAGTGTACCTAGTGGCATCCTATACGTGGCTATTGGACTTTGCTATAGTCCCACTAGTGCAAAGACATTTGCAGAGCGCGTCTGCCTGCACTGCACACTCCAACTCATGATAACTAAGCCATTATACTAGCAAACACTCAGTGTACCTAGTGGCATCCTATACGTGGCTATTGGACTTTGCTATAGTCCCACTAGTGCAAAGACATTTGCAGCACCTCTGCCTGCATTGCACACTCCAACTCATTATAACTAAGCCATTATACTAGCAAGTTTTGCTGCCAGTTTAAGGGCCGTAGTTGCATTGTCAGGGATATTTATTCTTTATTATTCTGCTGTTAATAAAGCTAGACCACCACTGCAATCTACACCACCTCTCAATTTTTACTACCACATTTTCAGTCCACAATCTTGTCGCAATCAACATGAGTGGCAAAATGACAGATGCTGGTGGAAAGGGGAAGAGGCGTGGTGGAAAAGGCAAAAAAGGTTTTGTCCGTGGGGAAGGTGGCAAAGCTCCATTATCATCTGCTGAAGATAGACCATCTACCAGCAAAAGTAAGATGTCTACTACTTACCGTGGACAATCCGATGTGCTCCCTTTTTTACGGACACGAACAACAGGAACAAAGGTAGATGATGGCCAAAAAAGGAAAATGCTTGAATGGATCTCAAGTGGTCCAACAAGTGCCCTCTCAGCCACTTCAAGTACCGCATCCAAAAAACACCAGTCCTCTGAGTTGTCATCCCAATCAAACTTGCTTTCTCCCAGCTCTGAAGTCTCCATCAGCCCTGCACAGTATGGTGGAACTGAGATGGCTGAGTCTGCAGAGCTGTTCAGTCACACTATAGCCTGGGAATCAGAGGTCTGCTCCCAAGCTACAGTGAGTACAGAACAGGAAATGGTCTGCAGTGATGCCCAGAACCTTTGTGACTCTGATTCAGGCCGTGAGGACCAAGTTTCGGAGCATAATGTTGACCCTTTGTCACAAACTGTAACACCTGTGGTTATAGACAATGAGGAACATACTGATGAAGATGAGACGCAGATACCCGATTGGGATGACAACTTAAATATTCGGTCAGGGCAAGAAGAGGCTCGGTCTGAGGGGGAGGGGAGTGCAAACACAACAATTGATGATGAAGTTCTAGATCCCACCTACTGTCAACCCACAGTCAGACACTCGAGGAGGTCAACAGAGGCGGTGGAGGAGGATGCAACCAACGACGAAGTTACCCTGCGCCTTCCTGGACAGAGTCAGAGCACTGGTAGCACGTCTACAACTGCATCCTCAGCCACCACTCTGCCTATGAGCATTATTCGGGGTGGATCAACAGGTCGCATGGCCTCTAAGCCTTGCCTAGCCTGGTCCTTTTTTGACATAGAAAAAGATCGCCCAAATTATGTGATCTGTAAACTTTGTCATGATTCTCTTAGTAGAGGTCAAAACCTCAGCAGTTTGACAACTTCTTCCATGAATCGTCACATGAATAAATATCATAGGTCCCGGTGTGAAGCTCACCGTGCTGCAATGCGGCCTAGCGGAGCGAACCATCCACCGCCTGCCCCTTCCAGTGCATCCGCGCGCTCTTCATCTTCTAGGACTGTGGGGACAGCTGTCACACCTGTTTTTCCACGCACAACTTCCACCACTGTAACCGCAACAGGCAGTTTGCTTGGTAGGTCGTCAGTTGGTTTGGAAGGGGAAACAAGTGAGTGTGTACAGCTCTCTCAGACATCGATAGCACCAACGTTGGATGAAGGCAACATCATGTCTCCGCCTGCACTTTCCTCACAAACCTGCATTTTTCCAGGGACACCCTACTCAACACCGTCTACACACAGCAGCCAGATCTCTGTCCCTCAGATGTGGTCAAATAAAAGGCCACTTCCTGCGACCCATGACAAAGCTAAGAGGTTGACTCTATCCCTCTGTAAGCTGTTGGCTACCGAAATGCTGCCTTTCCGCCTAGTGGACACACAGGATTTTAGAGACCTTATGTCTGTCGCTGTGCCCCAGTACCAGATGCCTAGTCGCCACTACTTCTCTAAGAAAGGTGTGCCCGCGCTACACCAGCATGTCGCACACAACATCACCGCTTCCTTGAGAAACTCTGTGTGTGAACGGGTGCATTTCACCACCGATACTTGGACTAGTAAGCATGGACAGGGACGTTACATGTCGCTGACTGGGCACTGGGTAACTATGGTGATAGATGGTGAAGGGTCTGCTGCACAAGTCTTGCCGTCCCCACGACTTGTGTGTCAATCCTCTGTCTGTCCAAGTTCCGCCACTGCTTCTGCATCCTCCACCTCATCTGGGTCCTCCACCTCCGCCCCAAGCCTGCCTGGTCAGGCCACCAGCGTTCTCACTGCGCAGAAGGAATCACGCACCCCTCATTACTATGCTGGCAGCAGAGCGCAACGGCATCAGGCGGTCTTTAGCTTGACATGTCTTGGGAATAAGAGTCACACAGCTGAGGAGTTGTGGTCAGCTCTGCGGTCCGAGTTTAATAAATGGTTGTCTCCACTCAACCTGCAGCCTGGTAAGGCCGTGTGCGACAATGCTGCAAACCTGGGTGCGGCCCTTCGCCTGGGCAAGGTGACACACGTACCTTGTATGGCTCACGTGTTGAACCTTGTCGTCCAGCAATTTTTAACACACTATCCTGGCCTAGATGGCCTTCTGAACAGGGCACGAAAACTGTCTGCTCACTTCCGCCGTTCAAGCGCCGCAGCTGAGCGACTTGCATCGCTCCAGAAGTCTTTCGGCCTGCCGGTTCATCGCCTGAAATGCGATGTGGCGACACGCTGGAATTCAACTCTCCACATGTTACAACGACTGTGGCAGCACCGCAGAGCCCTGGTGCAATACGTCATGACGTATAGCCTGGGCCAACGAGATGCAGAGGTGGGGCAGATCACCCTGATGGAGTGGTCTCAGATCAAGGATCTATGCACCCTTCTGCACAGTTTCGACATGGCGACGAATATGTTTAGCGCTGACAATGCCATTATCAGCATGACGATTCCAGTCATTTACATGCTGGAGCACACGCTAAACACTATTCGGAGTCAGGGGGTGGGACAACATGAAGGGGAGGAACTACAGGAGGATTCATATGCGCAAGGGACAACAACATCACCAAGGTCCAGACGTTCATCATCACCAACGCAGCAGGCATGGGACCATGGGGGATAGGGATCGACAAGGGCGCATAGTAGCAGGCGAAATGTTGAGCAAGGTGCAGGAGAACATGAAGAAATGGAGGACGAACTGTCCATGGACATGGAAGACTCAGCGGATGAGGGAGACCTTGGTCAAATTTCAGTTGAAAGAGGTTGGGGGGAGATGTCAGAGGAAGAAAGAACGGGTAGCACCTCTATGCCACAAACACAGCGTGGATTTGGTCCGCATGGCTGCACAAGACACATGAGTGCCTTTTTGTTGCACTACCTCCAACATGACAGTCGTATTGTCAAAATTAGAAGTGATGATGACTACTGGATTGCCACACTATTAGATCCCCGGTACAAGTCCAAATTTTGTGACATAATTCCAGCCATAGAAAGGGACGCACGTATGCAGGAGTATCAGCAGAAGCTGTTACTCGATCTTAGCTCGGCTTTTCCACCAAACAACCGTGCAGGTGCAGGGAGGGAATCTCCCAGTTGTAACTTGACAAACATGGGACGGTCTCGTCATCTTCAACAGTCTACCCGTACCAGTAGGACCGTATCTGGTGCTGGTAACAGCAATTTTATGGAATCTTTTCATAATTTTTTTAGACCCTCTTTTGCAAGGCCACCAGAGACAACAAGTCTGACACATAGTCAACGGCTGAAGAGGATGATACAGGAGTATCTCCAAATGAACATCGATGCCATGACTTTGCAAATGGAGCCTTGCTCCTTTTGGGCTTCAAATCTAGAAAAATGGCCAGAGCTCTCCAGTTACGCCTTGGAGATTTTGTCGTGTCCAGCTGCCAGCGTTGTCTCTGAACGTGTCTTCAGTGCTGCTGGGTGTGTGCTGACAGATAAGCGCACGCGTCTGTCCAGTGACAATGTGGACAGACTGACGTTCATCAAAATGAACAAGTCATGGATCCAGAAGGAATTTACTACCCCTGTGTCATCCTGGGGAGAGTAAATGCTTGTGGATTTGGAATGTGCTTGATGCAAATCAAAACATCCTGTTTGCAACTAGGGCACAAGTGCTGCCACTGATGGGGTGTCTGTGTGGCCCAATTTTTGGAAAAAAGGGAGACTCCGCTTGGAGTAACCCTTGCTTGATGTGTTTTTAAAAGAAGCCAAGATGAACAGAGCTGGGATCAGGAAAGACTTTGCTACCTACCCCGGTGTCATCCTGGGGACGGATAAGAATGGCGTATTTTTGAATGTGCTTGATGCAAATCTAGCTGTGAAGTGTACAACTGGGGCACAAATGCTGCCACTGAAGGGGTGGGTGTGTGTGGGGCCCAATTTTTGGAAAAAAGGGAGACTCCGCTTGGAGTAACCCTTGCTTGCTGTGTTTTTAAAAGAAGCCAAGATGATTAGAGCTGGGATCAGGAAAGACTTTGCTACCTACCCCGGTGTCATCCTGGGGACGGATAAGAATGGCGTATTTTTGAATGTGCTTGATGCAAATCTAGCTGTGAAGTGTACAACTGGGGCACAACTGCTGCCACTGAAGGGGTGGGTGTGTGTGTGGCCCAATTTTTGGAAAAAAGGGAGACTCCGCTTGGAGTAACCCTTGCTTGATGTGTTTTTAAAAGAAGCCAAGATGAACAGAGCTGGGATCAGGAAAGACTTTGCTACCTACCCCGCTGTCATCCTGGGGACGGATAAGAATGGCGTATTTTTGAATGTGCTTGATGCAAATCTACCTGTGAAGTGTACAACTGGGGCACAGCTGCTGCCACTGAAGGGGTGGGTGTGTGTGGGGCCCAATTTTTGGAAAAAATGGAGACTCCGCTTGGAGTAACCCTTGCTTACATTGTTTTTAAAAGGAGCCAAGATGAACAAGTCATGGTTCAGCAAAGACTTTTACCTACCCTGGTGTCATCCTGGGGACGGTTAACTATGGCGCATTTTTGAATGTGCTTGATGCAAATCTAGCTGTGAAGTGTACAACTGGGGCACAACTGCTGCCACTGAAGGGGTGGGTGTGTGTGGGGCCCAATTTTTGGAAAAAAGGGAGACTCCGCTTGGAGTAACCCTTGCTTGATGTGTTTTTAAAAGAAGCCAAGATGAACAGAGCTGGGATCAGGAAAGACTTTGCTACCTACCCCGGTGTCATCCTGGGGACGGTTAATTATGGCGTATTTTTGAATGTGCTTGATGCAAATCTAGCTGTGAAGTGTACAACTGGGGCACAACTGCTGCCACTGAAGGGGTGGGTGTGTGTGGGGCCCAATTTTTGGAAAAAATGGAGACTCCGCTTGGAGTAACCCTTGCTTACATTGTTTTTAAAAGGAGCCAAGATGAACAAGTCATGGTTCAGCAAAGACTTTTACCTACCCCGGTGTCATCCTGGGGACGGTTAACTATGGCGTATTTTTGAATGTGCTTGATGCAAATCTAGCTGTGAAGTGTACAACTGGGGCACAACTGCTGCCACTGAAGGGGTGGGTGTGTGTGGGGCCCAATTTTTGGAAAAAAGGGAGACTCCGCTTGGAGTAACCCTTGCTTGATGTGTTTTTAAAAGAAGCCAAGATGAACAGAGCTGGGATCAGGAAAGACTTTGCTACCTACCCCGGTGTCATCCTGGGGACGGTTAATTATGGCGTATTTTTGAATGTGCTTGATGCAAATCTAGCTGTGAAGTGTACAACTGGGACACAACTGCTGCCACTGAAGGGGTGGGTGTGTGTGGGGCCCAATTTTTGGAAAAAATGGAGACTCCGCTTGGAGTAACCCTTGCTTGATGTGTTTTTAAAAGAAGCCAAGATGAACAGAGCTGGGATCAGGAAAGACTTTGCTACCTACCCCGGTGTCATCCTGGGGATGGATAAGAATGGCGTATTTTTGAATGTGCTTGATGCAAATCTAGCTGTGAAGTGTACAACTGGGGCACAACTGCTGCCACTGAAGGGGTGGGTGTGTGTGTGGCCCAATTTTTGGAAAAAAGGGAGACTCCGCTTGGAGTAACCCTTGCTTGATGTGTTTTTAAAAGAAGCCAAGATGAACAGAGCTGGGATCAGGAAAGACTTTGCTACCTACCCCGGTGTCATCCTGGGGACGGATAAGAATGGCGTATTTTTGAATGTGCTTGATGCAAATCTACCTGTGAAGTGTACAACTGGGGCACAACTGCTGCCACTGAAGGGGTGGGTGTGTGTGGGGCCCAATTTTTGGAAAAAATGGAGACTCCGCTTGGAGTAACCCTTGCTTACATTGTATTTAAAAGGAGCCAAGATGAACAAGTCATGGTTCAGCAAAGACTTTTACCTACCCCGGTGTCATCCTGGGGACGGTTAACTATGGCGTATTTTTGAATGTGCTTGATGCAAATCTAGCTGTGAAGTGTACAACTGGGGCACAACTGCTGCCACTGAAGGGGTGGGTGTGTGTGGGGCCCAATTTTTGGAAAAAAGGGAGACTCCGCTTGGAGTAACCCTTGCTTGATGTGTTTTTAAAAGAAGCCAAGATGAACAGAGCTGGGATCAGGAAAGACTTTGCTACCTACCCCGGTGTCATCCTGGGGACGGTTAATTATGGCATATTTTTGAATGTGCTTGATGCAAATCTAGCTGTGAAGTGTATAACTGGGGCACAACTGCTGCCACTGAAGGGGTGGGTGTGTGTGGGGCCCAATTTTTGGAAAAAAGGGAGACTCCGCTTGGAGTAACCCTTGCTTGCTGTGTTTTTAAAAGAAGCCAAGATGAACAGAGCTGGGATCAGGAAAGACTTTGCTACCTACCCCGGTGTCATCCTGGGGACGGTTAATTATGGCGTATTTTTGAATGTGCTTGATGCAAATCTAGCTGTGAAGTGTACAACTGGGACACAACTGCTGCCACTGAAGGGGTGGGTGTGTGTGGGGCCCAATTTTTGGAAAAAATGGAGACTCCGCTTGGAGTAACCCTTGCTTGATGTGTTTTTAAAAGAAGCCAAGATGAACAGAGCTGGGATCAGGAAAGACTTTGCTACCTACCCCGGTGTCATCCTGGGGACGGATAAGAATGGCGTATTTTTGAATGTGCTTGATGCAAATCTAGCTGTGAAGTGTACAACTGGGGCACAACTGCTGCCACTGAAGGGGTGGGTGTGTGTGTGGCCCAATTTTTGGAAAAAAGGGAGACTCCGCTTGGAGTAACCCTTGCTTGATGTGTTTTTAAAAGAAGCCAAGATGAACAGAGCTGGGATCAGGAAAGACTTTGCTACCTACCCCGGTGTCATCCTGGGGACGGATAAGAATGGCGTATTTTTGAATGTGCTTGATGCAAATCTACCTGTGAAGTGTACAACTGGGGCACAACTGCTGCCACTGAAGGGGTGGGTGTGTGTGGGGCCCAATTTTTGGAAAAAATGGAGACTCCGCTTGGAGTAACCCTTGCTTGCTGTGTTT
The DNA here is from genome assembly GCF_048569485.1 of Anomaloglossus baeobatrachus. NCBI lineage: Eukaryota > Metazoa > Chordata > Amphibia > Anura > Aromobatidae > Anomaloglossus > Anomaloglossus baeobatrachus. The sequence goes on from NC_134358.1 coordinate 88,396,081, forward strand.
TTAAAAGAAACCAAGATGAATAGAGCTGGGATCAGGAAAGACTTTGCTACCTACCCCGGTGTCATCCTGGGGACGGATAAGAATGGCGTATTTTTGAATGTGCTTGATGCAAATCTAGCTGTGAAGTGTACAACTGGGGCACAACTGCTGCCACTGAAGGGGTGGGTGTGTGTGTGGCCCAATTTTTGGAAAAAAGGGAGACTCCGCTTGGAGTAACCCTTGCTTGATGTGTTTTTAAAAGAAGCCAAGATGAACAGAGCTGGGATCAGGAAAGACTTTGCCACCTACCCCGGTGTCATCCTGGGGACGGATAAGAATGGCGTATTTTTGAATGTGCTTGATGCAAATCTACCTGTGAAGTGTACAACTGGGGCACAACTGCTGCCACTGAAGGGGTGGGTGTGTGTGTGGCCCAATTTTTGGAAAAAAGGGAGACTCCGCTTGGAGTAACCCTTGCTTGATGTGTTTTTAAAAGAAGCCAAGATGAACAGAGCTGGGATCAGGAAAGACTTTGCTACCTACCCCGGTGTTATCCTGGGGACGGATAAGAATGGCGTATTTTTTAATGTGCTTGATGCAAATCTACCTGTGAAGTGTACAACTGGGGCACAACTGCTGCCACTGAAGGGGTGGGTGTGTGTGGGGCCCAATTTTTGGAAAAAAGGGAGACTCCGCTTGGAGTAACCCTTGTTTGATGTGTTTTTAAAAGAAGCCAAGATGAACAGAGCTGGGATCAGGAAAGACTTTGCTACCTACCCCGGTGTCATCCTGGGGACGGATAAGAATGGCGTATTTTTGAATGTGCTTGATGCAAATCTACCTGTGAAGTGTACAACTGGGGCACAACTGCTGCCACTGAAGGGGTGGGTGTGTGTGGGGCCCAATTTTTGGAAAAAATGGAGACTCCGCTTGGAGTAACCCTTGCTTGATGTGTTTTTAAAAGAAGCCAAGATGAACAGAGCTGGGATCAGGAAAGACTTTGCTACCTACCCCGGTGTCATCCTGGGGACGGATAAGAATGGCGTATTTTTGAATGTGCTTGATGCAAATCTAGCTGTGAAGTGTACAACTGGGGCACAAGTGCTGCCACTGAAGGGGTGGGTGTGTGTTTGGCCCAATTTTTGGAAAAAAGGGAGACTCCGCTTGGAGTAACCCTTGCTTACATTGTTTTTAAAAATGATCCAAGATGCACAGAGCTGGGATCAGGAAAGACTTTGCTACCTACCCCGGTGTCATCCTGGGGACGGTTAAGTATGGCGTATTTTTGAATGTGCTTGATGCAAATCTAGCTGTGGAGTGTACAACTGGGGCACAACTGCTGCCACTGAAGGGGTGGGTGTGTGTGGGGCCCAATTTTTGGAAAAAAGGGAGACTCCGCTTGGAGTCACCTTGCGGTGTTTTACATGACTTTAGAAGGGCGTGCCATGCCTATATCTGTGTGTCCTCCTCTTTTTCCTTGTCCAGCTGTTTTGTTTTCGCATGAGTATATGTCCTTGTCACTTTCCCATGTGTTTGTGTTGTGTTGTGAGTTGTTTGTCACCTTTTGGACACCTTTGAGGGTGTTTTCTAGGTGTTTTTATGTGTTTGTGATTGCCTGCCATTGTTTCCTATGCAGTTCGAGTTCGGTTCGTCGAACGTTCGACGAACCGAACTCGAACGGGACCTCCGTTCGGCGAACCGACCTCGAGCCGAACCGGGACCGGTTCGCTCATCTCTAATGATTAGTACACAGGTAGCAGTCACATGTAAGCCTTGCTGCCTGGGTCTGAAGGCGCGTCTCCCCAGAGGCATAGTTAGGGCTTCAGCTCAGGGGGTGAAACATCTATGTGGACCTGTAACCAGGTAACTCTAATTGCAACTATGGAGTTGCACCCGAATTGTGAATGTAGGGGAATCTCAGCAGATGATTATGCTGTTACTTAAAAACAAATCTTTATTCAAAGATCAACACTGTGGAGATATGAACAGGAGGAAAGCGGTGGCTTAGACCTGGCAGCAGGAGGACTAGGAACCAGGCAGCAGAATTAGATGTTATTTGCCATGTCACTGGTGAAAGTGAAAGAGTTAAATAAAAGTTCAAAGTTATTTTGCCCAGAGCTCTCCATTGTCCTATGTTTAACTGAACCACCCGAGATTGCGACCGACTGCGGGTTGATGGACGCTACCCTGAGGAGTACAGTAAATGTCGCACAACCCAACTGGCTTTGTCTGGCGAAGGGGTGCGGAGCCCTCATGTCCTGGTGTCCACACCTCCTTTTAGTAGTCCCAGGTGGGTCTATCCCAGCAAGGGCCTGTGTGCATAACCCGTTCCCCTGGTAGATATGCTTCTGCCTTTACTACAATAGAATCTAATGCCCGGCAGTGCATATGACCTAAGTGTTGTCTCACAGTGCAGGATAAAATCAGTGTGTAGGACAGATGCCTAGAAGAGGTGAGAAAAACCTGAAACAGATGTTATTATAGATAGAATTAAATTCCATGACTTAGTGCAGCAATTACAAGCTTGAAGGTGGAGCTTGGCACTATCAGGGCAACCACGTCAACTCACCAGACTTTTCATAGGGATTATTGCTGAAATAGCACTATAGACACTCCTGCCTCCATGTAGCCATGCCTTGTCGTGGTGGTTGGGCGCTGGCACACTCACAGTAAAGGCTTCTACAGCACCAAACAGCTGTATATGTGAGGTGAGCCCAGCTTGCATATTAAAGGCTTTAAGGCCACACTGCTGGTTTTCATTGTGAAGCATTACTCTACATGAACATGTCCTGTTCTATTTTCTGACAGTTTTGCAGCGAGACCACTTGTACGCCATAACCCAATGTGATTTACTGTACAAAAATAAGAGCCCTGCGATTTGTAAAATACATTTATTACGCAAGTCAAAAAAATGCTTAGTGTCTCCGTCCATCCCCATCTGGTTTCATTTTAATCTCACTTCGAGCTACATATGAAATGTTTCTTGGCTGTTTTCATTCTCTCAGTCGATCTTGATTAATGGCTTTGAAAGTAAAAATAATTGGCCTGCATCAGATTTCTTTTATAACTTGTTCACAAAGAATGCAAGCGTGGAAAGTGATCCTAAACAGAAGGAATGCATTACATTCACTCTGAGAAAAAGCAGCCCACCAGCTCTCTCTATGTATATTTTTATAACAGGCGCCTCCTTGACCGTCCATATTACTTCTGATATGAGAAGCCAAAACCTTATGTATACTCCATAAAAGTGACCATTTAACAATATAGGAAAACCTAAATACCACACATGCTCAACTCATAAAAGTCCAGCCAAGTATTATGGCCTTCAAAGCCTTGAAAGGTAAATTATAATGGAAAGAGTGACTAAGGAAAACAGAGGTCCAAAATTAGGAAAGGCTAATTGTCTCTGTGTTTTACATTACCAAGCTTAAAGACACCCCTGAGGTATTTTATTATAAATTTGTAATAATTTTACAGTATCCAGTTTCAAGTCGGCAGTCGATGGTTTGGAAAATAGCTTTAGATAATGCTAACAGTTAACGTACAAGTGGCTTTCTAGTATTTTCCTAATTCTACAGTAGACCGGAAATTAACTGTATGTTCTTTGAAAGAAACACATGGTATATATACTTGAAATGAATCTCAGGATTGGGACCAGTTAGTTTTCTTTGCTCTAATATCCAGAATTAAAAACATTGAAATTTTGTTCATACAGTCAGCTTTTTTGGTCATTTATTACTCAACAGTGTCTTCAAGAAGACTTCCCATTAACCTTTTTTCCTTCCAGAAACTTGTTTATATCGTGTATGTAGTGCAGTGTGTGTTAAAATGCTAACCTCTCCGGGATTCAGCACTTTTACGCTCCTTTTCTCAGTGAAATCACTTCTCTTAAGACTATACGGGTTACACTGCATTCTGTGTGACTCAGAAGTAGCTTTTGCAATGTAAAGGCCGCTTTACACGCTGCGACATCGCTAGCGATGTCGCTAGCGATCACACCCGCCCCTGTCGTTTGTGCGTCATGGGCAAATCGCTGCCCATGGTGAACAATATCGGAGGTATGCATTACACGTACTTACCTGCCTAACGACGTCGCTGTGGCCAGCGAACAACCTCTTTTCTAAGGGGGCAGTTCCTGCGGCATCACAGCGACGTCACACAACAGGCAACCAATAGAAGCAGAGGGGCGGAGAGCAGCCGCATAAAGGTCACTCCCACCTCGTTACCGGAGGACACAGGAATGCTGTTGTTCGTCGTTGCCGGGGTGTCACACGTAGTGATGTGTGCTGCCTCAGGTACGACAAACAACCTATGTCCACAACGACCAATGAGATTTTGAAAATGAACGACGTGTCAACAATCAATGATTAGATAAGTATTTTTGATAATTAACACTCTCTCGGAGCTGTTACACGCAACACCGTTGCTACCGACGCCAGATGTGCGTCACGAATTCCATTACCCCGATGACATATCATTAGATATGTCGTTGCGTGTAAAGCCCCCTTTACATTCTAAAAGAGATTTCCAGCTCACAAATTGAGCATAGAGTTTTCTGTATAATCTGAAGAGCGGTGACTGGGTACATCACTCAGAAGAGAAGTGGAACAGTGGCGGATCCCATAGAAGACAGTCGCAGGTCAGTCTATTAACACACACCACACCACATATATACATGTTTAGAGTAAAATGTTTATGGGAGGGCTTCTTTAATAAAATGACCCATTATTGATGTAGAAACATATTGTACATCCCTAAGAGAACTTCTGGGCAGAAATCACAGTTTGCAGCGGCATTTACAGGCTCCATACATGTCTTTGTCACATGTAAATGTGAACAGATCCTGTCCTGTCATGGCAGCTGAGAACACTGGGGAGTTTTTGGCATGAATGCCCAAGTTAGCTAGGACTCGGAGCAGCTTCATCAAAGGCATGGACCAATTTTATTGTATAAATGGTCCGTTTTTGGATTTGACACTTCATAGGCTTACATTGTAAAGACAAATTCTGCTTCACAAATACAGACTTATGCCAGTTAGAATTGAAGTTGTCCTGCGCTGTCCAGGTCCATAAATGTGGATTACTACTATGGCATTGGACTCTGTTCGCACTGCAGAGTCCGACAGGCAACCTGGTATCTTTTAAGTACTCAGCTTTGCTGGGCAATGGCTGAGCTGTTTTAGTGCTCCCAGCTGTGCAGGCGTTAATACTTTTTGGAGCAGTGTGCTACTCTTCTGAGAGCCAGGTTGCTAATTACCATCTATAGCTGCTCTTTTCCTACTTAAGGCTGGGGAGTATAGTAGGAGATCGCTGAAGATAGCTTCAGCTTAGCTCCAGCAATCCTGGTCTCAGTGGTTATTCCATTCATGGTGAATTACAGTTGCTGTTCTACATGGTGTGAATGTTCCCCTGTTGTGAATTTATTGCATACCCGTTTCTTTATTTCCTGTACACATATAGTCTCCCCTTTGTGTTTAAGTGCAGTGTGTATGAGGTTTTGTTCTCTCTTTTTCATATATTTTATGTGGGGCTTTGTTACTGGGTTTATGGCCTGCAGGAGTAAGATCAGGGCTTAGACAAGAGTCAGGGTCATGCTGGGGGCTCGGACCTGGCTACCATCAAACTTACCACCGAGATAAGGGACAGCGCAGAGTCTCCAGTCTGAGGGCCAACTTAAGAGCCCTCATTCTGTCAGTACATACCCCGTAACAGATGTCATGTGAGTCAGAAGAAAATTAGAGGGACACTGGAAACTGTGGAAAACAGTAATCGGTAAGTGTTTTTATGCACATCCACTACATGCATACTTCAAAAGTATTAGGGCATAAAATTATTGTGGGAGTGTTTAATTTGGAATTTATGAGAGTAATTATCTAAAATGGTACAGGGTGGTTTACCCTTCATGATGCCCACAGCCCTAATTGTTTCATGATACTTTGTCTGAGTAATTCCCAGGCATGACAAGGTTCTGGCTGTTAAAGGGAACCTTTCACCAGAAATGTTGCTATTAAACTAAAAGAATCCCCTTCTGCAGCTCATGGGCTGCATTCTATAAAGGTTCATCTTGCTACTGGCCCCCCTTTCAGACCTAAATAACAACTTTATAAAATATTACCTTTTGCTATGGTAATGAGGTTTGCTGACCCCGTGGGTGGGCTGTATTTCGTCTGTTATCCCCCCTCCTGCCGCTGTTCGCCATCCCCCAGTGTTCATTTACATAAATGAGGCCGCCGCCCTCATGTTCCGCAGTCCTCCAGAAGTCTCGTGCATGCGCAGTCGCATAATCTCGTGCCTACGCAACAACATCACTGGCGCTCGCGTTTTGAAAACAGTGCTCAATCTCGTGATAGTGCCACTGCGCATACGCAAGACTCTCGGAGCACTGTGGAAGATGAGGGCGGCGGCCTCATCTATGTAAATGAACACTGGGGGAGGGCGAACAGCATCAGGAGGCGGAATAACAGATGAAATACAGCCCGCCCACGGGGCCAGCAAGTTTCATTACCATAGTAAAAGGTAATATTTTATAAAGTTATGTAGGTCTGAAAGGGGGGCCAGTAGCAAGATGAACCTTTATAGAATGCAGCCCAGGAGCTGCAGAAGGGGATTCTATTAGTTTAATAGCGAAAATTCTGGTGACAGGTTCTCTTTAATAATGTTTGAGATTATCAATTATCTCTAAGAAGAAAAATATTAATATATTAGGTTAATATCACAATTTCTTCATGATTAAGGAAATTGAACGGGTACAGATAATGTGAACCAGGATAAAGCATATTAAGGTCTCACTTGATAGCAGAGTATTGCTTTATCCTCAAGTGCAGGAATATAGCTACATTTGCTCTTTTCATATAGTTTATAAAAAAAGTAGATTATTCAAAGGGATAAAACAAAAGGCTGTGTGCCCAATGTTCCTATTTCCCAAAATGTGTTAAAATGCAAAATTGCATTTCACCGCGACGCTACAGATTGGGCTTTGGTTTTCAGAACAATAGATTCTTTCTTCTTATTCAGATTTCATATTCTCCGGTAGTAACATAATGCAGTTATTGAATATTTGAATTTAAATTCCTGTGACCTTCTATGTATCTTCCCTCTTAGTCATGTATTATTACGTTATTTAAAGCAGCTCACATATTCGCATTCTTGTGGGAACAGATATTCACCATCGAATGTATGAATTTGCTACCAGCATTATAAAGAGAAAGGGAAGAGCTGCTGATTCAATAAGACTTGTATTTCCATTGTTATATAAGATTTAGTTCCTCTTCTGAGTAATCTTTACAGATAGTTTTGGACTTGTAAGAATTACATAGCTGGATGTACATCTACAGATTAACTCCCTGCATGCAAAGTTAGAAGATGTGACAGCCATAGACATAAGCTAATGAATTTGAGGCAAATCAACTTCGCCTGAAATTTTAGTACAAATGTGGACGTACTTAAATGCTGCTGTTTTGGAAATTTGCTTTGGACAAACAAAGTAAAATGTCCATTTTGCTGGATTCTGATGTAACAGGTTACGAGGATGCAGAAGCACAGCAGTGCAAAAATACCTTATATATAGTTCTTGAAGTATATTAAAGAGCACGTCCACTACTTGGACAACTCCTTCTCATTCCTCTTGTTGACCCCTGTAAAAATAAATAAGCCTATACTCACCTCTGGTGCAGCTGCGGTTCCAGCAATGTCTGAAGTCGCGTCCCCGGGGCCCATGTGACATTGTTATGACACATGGGCCCAGCGACCAATCATCCTCAGCTTCCTTCACTCTGCCTTTCTGCTTAAATTTCCAAAGGTGGGGAGACAGACACCGGGTGCTGAATGGTCGCGGGGCCTGCGTGTCATAACAATGCCACATGGGCCACAGAAATGCCACTTTAGATATCACTGGAAACGCAGCCGCACCGGATGGAAGCATAGGCTTATTTATTTTTACAGCGCTGAACAAGGGGAATGAAAAGGAATTGTCCAAGTAGTGGACATCCTCTTAAACACTAGAAGTCCCAGGAATTTCGAGCTGCATAAGGTTCCAATGGTAGAAATGTCAAATGACCCCTCTCTGGGACTTCTAGTGTTAATACACTTCAAGAGATATACACCCCGAAGAAGTGGTGAAACGTACGTTGGAGTAGCAGGACGTGGATCTAGTGGCCAGTAGTAAGTATTGTGCTTATCTGCCTGTCTCCTTTAATCGTATGGTCATTTATGACCGGGTTATTCAGCCTCAGACAAAGAGCAGCATTAGACATGCGCATTTTACTATTTTAGTGGTTTACAAGTGTCAGCGATATGGCACAGCACAGAGCACTTTAATCCCATCTAATTATGCATAGATTGTAGTATTATACTGTGATTTATAATTCACATACTTGGTGAAAACTTAGATATCATAGGATTTAGTGCATGTAATTGTAAAAAATAAGTTTCAATGGTTGTATTTATATATCCTTGGATTATTTATATTGATCAATGAGTTAAAACAGCATAGAACACATTATATTTATTTTTCTATTTATGCACCATTTGTGGTCCAATTTACTGATGTATTTATTATTATTTTTCTATGCAAATTGAGACTTTATATAGTGCAATTGCAATTGTGTCACTGTTCTTACAACCTAATTATTCTAGCCTACATCCATGTCCCCGGTTGTTATATTGTGGAACTTTTTACTTATACGTTTTAATATAATAAATTTTGAATAAAAATTAATATTTTTTAAACTATCCTGGTTTCACTACCGATATATCGTCGGGGTTGCGTCGCTAGTGACGCACATCCGGCGCCGGTAGCGACATCGCAGCGTGTAACACTAATGAGCGACGATCAACGATCGCAAAATCGTTCCAAAACGGTGATCGTTGACACGTCGCTCATTTCCTTAATATCGCTGTTGCCACCGGTACGATGTTGTTTGTCGTTCCTGCTGCACTACACATCGCTACGTGTGACACCGCAGGAACGACGAACATATCCTTACCTGCCTCCACCGGCAATGAGGAAGGAAGGAGGTGGGCGGGATGTTACATCCCGCTCATCTACGGCCCTCCGCTTCTATTGGCCGGCCGCTTAGTGACGCCGCAGTGACGTCGCTATGACGCCGAACGCACCTCCCCCTTGAGGGAGGGATTGTTCGGCGGTCACAGCGACGTCACTGACAAGGTATGTGCGTGTGATGCTGCCGTAGCGATAATGTTCGCTACAGCAGTGAGCACCAAATGTCGCATGAACGACGGGGGTGAGTGCTATCGCGCTTGACATTGCTAGCAATCGCTAGCGATGTCACAGCGTGTAAAGTACCCTTTAGTCCACATCTGTCTGTCAGGGATGCATCAGTGTCATCCCAGCTTTTGTCACAATCCCACTTATCTAAATAGCCTAATCTATCAACACACAGGCTCCAACCCAGCTATAGTATAACCCGCTAAGCCACAAGACCAATTCTGGTAAATCAATATACATTTAGAGGTCTGGCTCAACCAAAGAAAGTGGTGCTCTCTAGTCAAAAAGATGTATAATTAGCAGGTGTAGTCTTTAGAACCCTTAGAAAAATTGAAGTAGTCAAAGTAGAGATTTTTTGAATAATCCTTTAATCAAGTGGTAAAAAATCAATCAACCCAATCAAGCTGCATTTCACATGCTTAAAACAAAACTTATAGGGAATCAGTCATCAGGTTTTTGCTCTCTCATCTGAGAGTAGCAAAATGCAGGAAAAGAGACCCTGATTCATATGCGGCATCACTTAGTTTACGGAGTGCTGAAGTTGTGACACAATCAGAGATCTTAGATATAGTACAAAGTAGTACAAAGAAAGCAAACTCCATATACATATGCTAATGGCAGTGAGCTGCTTATCATAGGATGGGTTGTGGTTGGACTAGCTAGTGTCAGGCTGCCACTAGGGGAAGCTGGAGCCCTGCAGGGCAGAAGCTAAACAGTGCCGAGTCAGTGAGGAGGTAGACACGCCGTGTGTGCTTGGTGCAGTAACTCTCTGCAAAGCAGATGCCGCGAGGCGTGTGGGGGAAGGTCGGGCAGGCCGGGTAATAGACTGAGCGGAAAGGACGAAGACCGAATGAATGAGCAGAAGTGAGGTCGTAGGCAGGCCGAGGTCAGTACGAGAGGAACAACCGAGAGGGGGAGGTAGGAAGGGGGAAAAAACAATCGGAGCTAGAGGGAGTAATGGAAGTGGGAACGAGGAGCTGACACAGACAGAGGGCAAGGGCTCAGGAGGAATGGGTCAGGATCAACAGGGACTAGCAATCACAGGCAGAGCAGCGCTAAGCTGATAGCGGACGCTGATTCACCAGGGATGACACTATTATAAGCTTCCTCGATCCGGAAGATAGGCCCAGGATAAAGGCTCCGCCCCCTAGCCATGTGGTCGGGGAGGCAAAACCGGGACAGCTAGCAGGCGCTGGTGTAGCTGATATAGTCCAAGCAATTATAAGCTACTGCTGCTAAAAAAATCATTGCAAGTACACAATAGCACACAGTTTCATAAGTGATTTTCAATTTACGTACAGGAGATAAAAAGTAAACGAAAATCACAATTTTTGAGACACATGTCCCCATAAAGAATAAGTACAATGAATAATGAATAAAGTCACGGTACCTGGTGGTAACATTCCACGCCAAAGCGCCTAGCCCACAGACATGAGTTACCCCAAACTGAAGGTGAGGCCGCTGCGAATTGAGGGACACCTTACTAATGGTTATGATTACCATTGGGTACCAAAGTATAACAATAAACTTCACAACTAGACAGACAATGACAAGACGAGTGAGGGGGGTTAAGGAGGGAGAGGAAAGGTGGCGGGGGAGAGAATACAAGAATCCAGACAGTTTCCCTAGGGCCCACAGGCCTGGGTCTTACAGGTCCTCACCCCCCGCATAGTAGTTACATGGTAACCGTACCGCCCGGAAGCGTTCCATTGTGTCATTCAATAGTGCCGTAAGGTGTTCCATGTGTCTAACATCCAGTAATCTATACTTGAGGCTCTGGAGTGAGGGGGTCCCTGGCTGCCTCCAATTCCTTGCTATTAGGCACCTGGCTGCTGTAAGTGTGGCGCCCTGGACAAGCCAGGACGTCACAGGTACTGCAACAACACACCCCACATCACGGCTAGGCACATCTAGGTCAAACAAAAATCCTTGTTGCCTCCCTTCAGGGGCTGGTGTCCACACCAGGGGGTGGAGCCAGGCAGTTGGCCCCACCCACCGAGGAGTACACAGTCCTGGAGGCGGGAAAAGGAGAATAGTAGAGAGTTGAGTTTTGGAGTTTAAGGAGTGAAGTGGTAGTGGAGGAGACTGACCATGTCCGGGTGCGTGGCCCGGGCACTTAACAGCAAGGTTGGCAGACGGTGGTGACCGTCTGCAGGAGGGGCTGATTGACGGGAACCATAAGGACCGGGGATGGGCGGTGGCCCGCCGATACTAGATCGGAGAGCGAAGAGAAGCCAGCACCATTCGGCAGGGCTTACGGACCCCGACCAGGCTAGGAGTCGCCGTAAAACCGGTCAAATCTGTTAGCGAAGTGAACCTCCGGGGTTTCCCAGCAGTCAAGACCCGATTGAAAGCAACAGCTCAAACCGTGAAGGGAAATACAGTCACCGCCAAGGCTACAGTTGCCAGAGCCTGCGGGCAAAAGGGGCTCCCTCAGCATCCGTCCAAGCTGGGGAGTGGGTTACCGGTGGGAAGCCACCAGAACCGAGAACATAACACAGGTGCAGGGAAAGGTAGTCACCGCCAACCTACCGGGAGAAGAACAACCGCAGCCGTCTGTGGGACCCGTCCATCCATCCGTTTGTTTTACCGGAGACTTTGCATTCATCATTGGCTGAGTGAGTACCACTGTGCCGTGCGGCACCGCGCTGCCCCCGCGACCCTGCACCTCACCAGGCCCCGTAACCCGCCTGCCATCCCTCCCTCACCGGGCCCCGGGACAACCAACCCCCCTACCCACGGAGGGGAAAAACAACATCCAAGCTGCTGCCTGTCATCGCTCCCGGGATCCCCGTCCAGAGCAGCGGTGGTGCCACAACTTCACCGCCACCGTGGGTGGCGTCACAGACAATAAATCCCCCAAACCATTCCCCTTTTCACTCACGCCGCTCGAGTCCCCGTGATCCGGCCCACCGCTTGAGCCACCGAGCAGCAAGCGAAGCAGCAGCAGCGCCGGACCCGAGCATGGTGAGCGCAGCATCCCCTCCCCGCCCGCGACATAAGGATGTGAGACATAAGCTTAGAGGCCGTTTTTCCCATGCCCCCAATCCCGAGGCCCAGAACATAGATCAAGGGATCAACATCTACATCTATATAAAGTACTTTATGGATCAACCCCTTTACCTGCTCCCAGAAGGGGACTATCCCTGGACAGGACCAGAATATATGTAAAATGGTGCCCGTGCTCCTCCCCGCATCTCCAGCAGCAAGCTGGTATAGAGGGGTCTAAGCCATGAAGGAAGTCGTGGTACCAAAACAACAAAATTTTGTAGATATTCTCTTTATATAATGTACATATTGATGTCTTGGCGGCGTTACCCCAAATTGCTGTCCATTCCCGAGGTAGAACCCGCCTTCCCAATAGAGACTCCCATTTCCGCATGTATGGAAAAATCCTCTCAGGCCCGTCCCGATGCTCAGAAAGCACCGAAATTTGTGTTTTAACCCCTGTCTCTTGCTTTCCTCAGATTACATAGCAAAAAACCTGCAGAATAGTGGTGAGCAAAATGCTCTGTGCTTGGGTACTCGGCAAGTGTAACGAGCATTTTGATGCTCGGGTGCTCGGTTCTGTATTATACTAGACCGTCTGAAAATGAGCTAAATGTATCACCGTGGCTCATGTTGGATAATAAATGGTTACATCTCTTTTAAGATCAAAAGATATGGACACATTGTACATGTACAGAAAGCCACCTTACTGTATTATTGTAATTGTAGAAGCTTTTATTCCCATCAACATGTTGCGAATAGAATATTGAAAATAAAGACAACAATTGCTGATGTACATACTAACGAAAAAAGTAATAATTGGCCACTATGCAGGCTATGAGTGTTTACCGGCACACAACCCTTCATGTATAAGATGCTAGTTTATTGCTAGAATCTTATTGTGACCAATAAAAGAGAACTGTTTCTACTGTAGAAGGTGAAACATCCTTTTATGCCTGGTTGAAAGAAATGGTGACCTTCTGTCCTTGTGCCGTCTTAAGCTTCATCATAGAAAGCTTTGTGAAAATCCCAGGCATATTTGGAATTTACCATAATACTTCCAGGCAGTTCCTATACGGCAAAAAGAAATACATCATAGAGAATATACTTGTCGTATTTGAATCGTGTGTTTGTATTTCTTTTGGAACGGAAAATAAACTGGATACAACTTCTTAAAGAGCCATTTCAGGTTCTAGAACAACCAGAGAAATGTGGACTGGCGCTTTGTACGCCACTCTTGACCCTATTGAACTCGTAATAAAGTGCACCAAAAGTTTAGAGATGGGAACTTTTCTTATACTTTTATATGCTTCTATCAGATTGTATATTAATCTGAAATATAATGTGTCTTCCTTTAGCGTTTAGCTGGGTTGACAAAGATCTCATCCCACCCGTTCCCTATTTAGGGCGCAGCACTAGGGATACCTAGGGTCAGGTATCCGGCTCAGCGCATAGGTGCGGAACCTATCTAGGGTGGTCAGGGACCCCAGGGACCAGCAGTAGACTTGATCAGGGGGTCACCCTCTCCCTCTTCTCTAGATGAAGGGGTCACGTTCCCTTACCTTTCGCCGCTCAATTGGTACTTCCACGTACCTAACGTGACAGCTACATATTATTAGCAAAGAAATGGGAAAACACAATGGGGCAGATGTATAAAACTGTCTAAAGCTGTGTGCGCACAGTGCGTTTTTTTGTTGCAGATTTGATGCAGATTTCGTGCAAGTTTCTCAAAAATCTTCAAGCCTGTTTTTAGGCATCCCTGAATTATGCTGCCCTGTAGTGATGGACGATCCCCCCAAAGTTTGGGATCGGGAGACTCGCCGGAACGTTTTGTAAAGATCGAGATCGGGATCAAGATAACGCGAACTTGCCTCAGAACCCCGAAGTTGGGCTTTACAGTTATGGGATGGGGAGGGGGGGGCTGTAAAATAAAGAATCTAGGTAATAATAAACGTTGTCATTATACTAACAGGTCCCATGATGCGTCCTGCAGACTCTGTCTCCCGGCCGCTTCTGCTTCCACGTCCTATCATTGATGTGCCCCCCGGTAAGCACCACTGCCTAAAGGACCTATGATAATGTCATAGCCATGTGACCAGTCTGGTGTGAATGTTGTACAGACATTGGCTTACAGACTAGTCACATGACTATGACGTCATCGAAGGTCCTATCAACTGAACTTTGACTGTCACTGTGCGAGTGTCGTATCACATCACGGCGCACAATCTCCCAACAGGAGCAGGTCAGCTGCATGTATTTCCATTCAGCTGAGGTGCTCCTGTCCTGAGAGCGTCAGGCTATATGGGGTGATGCAATGCAAGATGCAAGTGGAATCATACCCTCACTGTCAGCCTGCTTCTTGCTTTGTACAGAGCGATGTAGAAGAGCTGACATGGCTCTCTCTGCTTCTGACTTTACCAAAATTATGGGTTTTTGGCTGCTGCATCATTGCAATAAAATGCAATGAGAGGTAATTAAAACCTCATATCTACCCCAAAATTGTACCAGTAAAAATGTCTGCTCATGGTGCAAAAAAATAACCTTTCAGATAGCCGTATATCCCAAAAAATGAAAATGTTATGGGTTTTGGAATATGGTGACAAAAGGAAAAAAAATTCTTTACAAATTTCAGATTTTTTTTTCACCATTAAATTAACAAAAAACAAAAAAAAACAAAACTATACATGTTTGGTATCTGTGTACTCATACTGACCTGTCACCTGAGTAATCATCATATAATGAACATGGTAAATATAAAACTCAAAAAACTATTGTAGAATTGCACTTTTTTGCAATTTCAACTTACTTGGAATATTTTTTCCTGTTTGCCGATACACTATGTGCTAGAATGAATTGCTTCATTCAAAATCATAACTTGTCCTGCATAAAACAAACCCTCATATGGTTATATGAATGGAAAAAAATAAAAAAAAGTTAAAAACAAAATTGGGAGTGAAGGCTTTAAATCCTTCTACTATCCATATAGTAACAGCACGAGAGCTCCCTGCAGGTTCGTTCTTCAGATGTTCA
This sequence comes from Anomaloglossus baeobatrachus, assembly GCF_048569485.1. Taxonomy (NCBI): domain Eukaryota; kingdom Metazoa; phylum Chordata; class Amphibia; order Anura; family Aromobatidae; genus Anomaloglossus; species Anomaloglossus baeobatrachus. Next base: position 88,411,303 of record NC_134358.1, read on the forward strand.
TGGTGGGTTTTTACTAGCAAACTAAAAAAATAATCATATCCATAAAATGTAATTAGGGTTAGGTACCTTCTTAGTTTCTAAGGCCTCCGCCACACATCCGTGAAAACCACGTCCGTGTAAAATGGGCCGTTTTTCGGGTCCGTTTTCCATTTTTTAGGTCCGTTTTTATGGTATGTGTGGCCTGCGTGTGTATCCCGTATGCTAGCCGTATGTGCGTGTGGAATGTCCGTGTGTGCGTGAGTGAAATAACTGACATGTTTGTGTGTTGTCCGTGTGAAATGTACGTGTGTGATGCAAAATGTCGTTACTACATGTCGGAAGACAGAGTAGCGGGATGAGAATGAACTCGGGTGAACTTCACCCGACTTCATTCTCATGCCGCGGCTCTGTCTTTGTGCCGTGTACTGATTAGCGGTCACCTGTGAAGGATTCACCGGTGACCGCTAATCCCCCGAGTGACTGAAGTATCCCCCCCTCTCTCATACTCACCGTTCCCCGATCACCGGCGCTGCACGGCGTTCACACTGTTCCGGCGGCTTTTTCTAATTTGAAAAAGCCGGCCGCTCATTAAACAATCTCGTATTCCCTGCTTTCCCCGCCCCCCGGCGCCAGTGATTGGTTGCAGTCACACACGCCTACCACGCTGAGTGACAGCTGTCTCACTGCACCCAATCACAGCAGCCGGTGGGCGTGTCTATACTGTGCAGTGAAATAAATAAATAAATAATTAAAAAAAACGGCGTGCGGTTCCCCCCCCATTTTAATACCAGCCAGATAAAGCCATACGGCTGAAGGCTGGTATTCTCAGGATGGGGAGCTCCACGTTATGGGGAGCTCCCCACCCTAACAATATCAGTCAGCAGCCACCCAGAATTGCCGCATACATTATATGCGACAGTTCTGGGGCTGTACCCGGCTCTTCCCGATTTACCCTGGTGCGTTGGCAAATCGGGGTAATAAGGAGTTATTGGCAGCCCATAGCTGCCAATAACTCCTAGATTAATCATGTCAGGCATCTCCCCGAGATTCCTTCCATGATTAATCTGTAAATTACAGTAAAACAACACACCCACCCGAAAAATCCTTTATTAGAAATAAAAAACACAAACAAATTCCCTCATTACCAATTTATTAACCCCGACAAACCCTCCATGTCCGGCGTAATCCACGGACCTCCAGCGTCGCTTCCAGCTCTGCTGCATGGAGGTGACAGGAGCAGCAGAATACACCGCCGCTCCGGTCACCTCCACGCAGCTAATGAGATGAGTAGCGCGATCAGCTGCTGTCACTGAGGTTACCTGCGGTGGCCGCGAGTTACCTGACTGACAGCAGCTGATCGCGCTACTCATCTCATTAGCTGCGTGGAGGTGACCGGAGCGGCGGTGTATTCTGCTGCTCCTGTCACCTCCATGCAGCAGAACTGTCGCATATAATGTATGCGGCAATTCTGGGCGGCTGCTGACTGATATTGTTAGGGTGGGGGGCTCCCCATAACGTGGAGCTCCCCATCCTGAGAATACCAGCCTTCAGTCGTATGGCTTTATCTGGCTGGTATTAAAATGGGGGGGGACCGCACGCCGTTTTTTTAAATTATTTATTTATTTATTTCACTGCACAGTATAGACACGCCCACCGGCTGTTGTGATTGGGTGCAGTGAGACAGCTGTCACTCAGCGTGGTGGGCGTGTGTGACTGCAACCAATCACAGGCGCCGGGGGGCGGGGAAAGCAGGGAATACGAAATTGATTAATGGGCGGCCGGCTTTTTCAAAATAGTAAAAGCCGCCGGAGTTATTATAACAGCCGTGCAGCGCCGCGCCGGAGATCGGGGAACGGTAAGTATGAGAGAGGGGGGGGAACTGACCGACAGACAGCTAGAGGGACAGATAAGACAGAGAGACCGACCGACAGACATAGAGACCGACCGACGGGCTGAGGGAGTGAACGAAACAGAAAAAGAAAAAAGACCGACATCACATGAAAAAAGCACAAAACGTACAGGGAGCAAACAGAGATGCGTCCGTGTCACTCGGACGTGCGCACAGACCCATTGACTTTCATTGGGTCCGTGCTGCGTGTTGCGTGCAGAAAACGGACATGCTGGCGTGAGACACGGACCAAAAAACGCATCACGGAGACGGACTCACGGACATAACCAAAAACGCAATTGTAACCGCTGAGATATAGTAACATTGGTGCATGTTTGGCCGTGTCTCCAGTATACACGGAAACGGACTAAACACGCACGTAGACAGTTGTAGACAGTTATCAGGCAGGTAGAACTTACAAAGCATTAAGTTCAACATTTCCACTAGTGACCACTCTAGTGACCCCATAGTAACACAAGGCAGGAAATGTTGTGTTATATATATATATATATATATATACACACTGGGGATCAAAATTTGAGAACAACACACAATTTCCTAATTGTTAAGAACATTGTGTAGTCCTATGTGATTATATCCTAACATGAGTATACTCCAATATTTTAGCCTTATTTCATGAATTGAATATTTTTCAAAAGCCTATAATAAAAATATGAATGAGATAAATGAAAACAAACACTGATCAAAATTAGAGAGCAAATTCAGATACCTGCAAGTTATTGGTGTTAATCTGGTACCTGGTGTTAACCCCTTCACGACCATGGACGGAAAGATCCGTCCTTGTGCCCTGGGCCTTAACGACCAAGGACGGATCTTTCCGTCATGGCGGAATCGCGGCACCGGAGCCTCCGGTGACTGCGATCAGTTAACATAAACCGCAGATTCGGGGAGGAGGGGACCTGTACCTGACCTCAGGAGGGGTGGTGCCTCCTCCCCGGACCTACGGAGGCTGTCATTGGCTGACGAACGCCGCTCAACCAATCACAGCCACTGTAATGTTCCAGCCACTTAAAGTGACTGAAACATTGAAATCCAGCCCTGGCCAGTGCAGCTATAGCACTGGCCATTGGCTGGAGCTGGGTGACCTCACTGGATCACCCTCCCCCAGCTCCAATAACTCTGATTGGAGAGATCGGCCTTGTGACCGATTTCTCCAATCACAGTGTACCTGTTGCCGGTGACCGCCCCCGTCATCGTCCCTGCAGCACGCCAGCACAGTGAGTGTACACAGTGCAATGGCAGGGCGACAAGCTCCGGTCCCATGCTGTTATGAGACCGGAGCATGGGACCCGGAAGTTGCCGCGCTGCCATTGCACTGTATGAAACCGGCCTCCCGATCCGCCGCCGCCGCTGCCCTCCGCCGCGATCTGCCACCCGCATCCCCACCCCTCGTATCTGCTGCCCGCACCCTCACCCCCACACCTCCCGATCCGCCGCTGCCCTCCGCCGCGATCTGCCACCCGCACCCTCACCCCCACACCTCCCGATCTGCCGCCGCTGCCCTCCGCCGCGACCCGCACCCTCACCCCCACACCTCCCGATCCGCCGCTGCCCTCCGCCGCGATCTGCCACCCGCACCCTCAGCCCCACACCTCCCGATCCGCTGCCCTCCGCCGCGATCTGCCACCCGCACCCCCATCCATCGTATCTGCTGCCCGCACACTCACCCCCACACCTCCCGATCCGCCGCCGCGATCTGCCACCCGCACCCCCACCCCTCGTATCTGCTGCCCGCACACTCACCCCCACACCTCCCGATCCGCCGCTGCCCTCCGCCGCGATCTGCCACCCGCACCCCCACCCCTCGTATCTGCTGCCCGCACACTTACCCCCACACCTCCCGATCCGCCGCCTCCGCCCTCCATCTGCCACAGTGCCACCGGTCCCCCCCGATCTGCTGCCCGGCCCCTTTCCCTCGTGATCGGCTGCTCGTCCCCTCACCGCCGTGATGTGCGCTCCCTCCCCTGTCACCGCCGTGATGTGCGCTCCCTCCCCTGTCACCGCCGTGATGTGCGCTCCCTCCCCTGTCACTGCCGTGATGTGCGCTCCCTCCCCTGTCACCGCCGTGATGTGCGCTCCCTCCCCTGTCACCGCCGTGATGTGCGCTCCCTCCCCTGTCACCGCCGTGATGTGCGCTCCCTCCCCTGTCACCGCCGTGATGTGCGCTCCCTCCCCTGTCACCGCCGTGATGTGCGCTCCCTCCCCTGTCACCGCTGTGATCTGTGCTCCCTCACCTGTCACCGCCGTGATCTGTGCTCCCTCACCTGTCACCGCTGTGATCTGTGCTCCCTCACCTGTCACCGCCGTCATCTGTGCTCCCTCACCTGTCACCGCTGTGATCTGTGCTCCCTCACCTGTCACCGCCGTGATCTGTGCTCCCTCACCTGTCACCCCGTGATCTGTGCTCCCTCACCTGTCACCCCCGTGATCTGCTGTCCGCTCTCCCTCACCTCTCACCCCCGTGATCTGTGCTCTGCTCACCTGTCTCCTCCGTGATCTGCGCTGCGCTCCCTCCCCCACCTCTCACCCTCCCCAATCTGCTGCCTCCTTCATCTCCTGTGATCCAGCTGCCTAGATCCATCCTGTAGGGTAACTATCCCCAATCTCACCTCCCACTCCCCTTCCCACCCATCCCCTCCATCCCCCCTCCCCCCATCCTCCCCTACCCCCATCCTCTGCCGCTCCTGCATCCACTGTGCCCTCTCCCATCCGCCCCCACCCTATCCCATCCGCCGTCTCACAATCACAGATGCTCCGTTTATATGCCGCTGCCCCCCCATCTGCTGCCGCCCCATCTGCTGCCCACCCCCCCCATCTGCCGCTGTTTTTTTTTTCAATGCCATGGGGGTCTAGTTTCCAAAATGGGGTCACATGTGGGGGAGCTCTACTGTTTCGGCACCTCAGGGGGTCTCCAAACAGCATGGAGTACGCTAATTATCCCAGACAATTTTGCATTTGAAACGTCAAATGACGCTCCTTGCCTTCCGAGCCCTGCTGTGCGCCCAAACATTTTATTTCCACCACATATGAGGTGTCTGTGTACTCAGGAGAAATTGCACAATACATTTTATGGTGCATTTTTTCCTGATACCCTTGTGAAAAAAAAATCTACCTGGTTGAAGTAACAATTTTGTGGTAAAAAACATTTTTTTTATTTTCACAGCTCAACTCTATTAACTTTTGTGAAGCCCCCAGAGGCTCAAAGTGCTCAATAAACATCTAGATAAATTCCATGAGGGGTCTAGTTTCCAAAATGGGGTCACATGTGGGGGAGCTCCACTGTTTCGGCACCTCAGGGGGTCTCCAAACGCAACATGGAATACGCTAATTATCCCAGACAATTTTGCGTTTGAAACGTCAAATGACGCTCCTTGCCTTCCGAGCCCTGCTGTGCGCCCAAACATTTTATTTCCACCACATATGAGGTGTCTGTGTACTCAGGAGAAATTGCACAATACATTTTATGGTGCAATTTTTCCTGATACCCTTGTGAAAAAAAAAGCTACCTGGTTGAAGTAACAATTTTGTGGTAAAAAAAATGTTTTTTATTTTCACAGCTCAACTCTATTAACTTTTGTGAAGCCCCCAGAGGCTCAAAGTGCTCAATAAACATCTAGATAAATTCCATGAGGGGTCTAGTTTCCAAAATGGGGTCACATGTGGGGGAGCTCCACTGTTTCGGCACCTCAGGGGCTCTCCAAACGCAACATGGTGCGGCTAACGATTCCAGCTAATTTTCTGTTCAAAAAAGTCAAATGGCGCTCCTTCCCTTCCGAGTCCTGCCGTGCACCCAAACAGTGGTTTTTCGCCACATATGAGGTATCTGCGTGTTCAGTAGAAATTGCCCAACAAATTTTGGGGGTTCATTTAATCCTGCTACCCTTGTGAATATGCAATATTTGAGGCTAAATTAACATTTTTGTTGCAAAAAGTAAAATGTTCATTTTTTCCTTCCACATTGCTTTAGTTACTGTGAAGCACCTGAAGGGTTAATAACCTTCTTGAATGTGGTTTTGAGTAGCCTGAGGGGTGCCGTTTTTGGAATGGTGTCACTTTTGGGTGTTCTGTGTCATGTAGACCTTTCAAAATCGCTTCAAATGTGATGTAGTCCCTAAAAAAAGTGGCTTTGTAAATTTTGTTGTAAAAATGAGAAATTGCTCATAAACTTTGAACCCCTATAACTTCCTTAAATGTTTATTTTTTTTCCCAAAATTGTTCTGATGTAAAGTAGACATGTGGGAAATGTTATTTATTAATTATTTTGTGTCATATGTCTCGTTGGTTTTAGAGCATAAAAATTCAAAGTTTGAAAATTACAAACTTTTCAAAATTTTCGCGAAATTTCCGTTTTTTTCACAAAGAAACGCAAAAAATATCGGCCTAAATTTACCACTAACATGAAGCCCAATATGTCACGAAAAAACAATCTCAGAATCACCGGGATCCGCTGAAGCGTTCCAGAGTTATAACCTCATAAAGTGACACTGGTCAGAATTGCAAAAAATGGCCTGGTCTTTAGGGTCAAAATAAGCTTGGGGCTGAAGGGGTTAATTTCCTTAATTACCTGACAAACCCTATATAACTGGCAGCTTAACTTTCCAGTTTGCACTGACTTCGCAAACATGGTGTGCCATTCAAAAGTGACTGAAACCCTCCAGCAGTAAGTTCTCCAGATGAAGGCCAAAGGGGTGACTATCAGCCATAGCAAGAGAAGTTGGCTGTTCCAAGTCTGTGATTTAGAGAATATTGCATCCTTACAACATCACAAACTCAAGACCCCCAGTAAGGCTGGTCACCCTTGGAAGCCAAATGCAAGAGAGGAGAGGATAATGCGGAGAATCTTCATGGGTAATCGTTTCAACACTGCAGCTGGAATTGCTCACCAGTTCAGCACTGAACAGGGTAAGGATGTCTCGTCATACAGTATCACCATGTTTAAGAGCATTTGGACTGAAAACAAACTTTGTAGTGGCCAAACCTCTCATTAGCAGAAAGAATCAAAAGGTTAGACTCACCTTTGGTGAGGAGCATGTTGTGTGTACAGAGGAGAAGTGGGCCATAGTTCATTTTAGTGATGAAAGCAAGTTTAATTTAGTTGGGTCTGATGGGAAACATTATGTTGGTCGACAAACTGGGGAGAGACTGAACCCAAAGTGTGTTAAGAAGTCAGAAAGGTGGTGGAGGAAGTGTCATGGTTTGGGAAATGTTTTCTGCAGCAGGAGTTGGACCTCTCATACAGCTACATGACAGGGTGTATACAAGTGTGTATCAGAACCTTCTTCAACAACACGTGGTTCCTTATTTGTGTTCAGCACTCAGTCAGCCAGCAATGTTCATGCAGGACAATGCCCCTGTCACACAGCAAAACGGATAAAGCAGTTCCTTGAAACAGAAAACATTGAAACAATGAAATGGCCAGCCCAAATTCCTGATATTGGTGACAAAGTTATGGCCAAGAAACCCACAACTGTAGAAGAAGAGTGGACCAAAATCCCACCAGAGCAGTGTGAGAGACTAGTGATGACCTGTGGCCACAGATGCGCTGAAGTCATGCAAAGCAAGGGCCTGTGCACGTCTTACTGATGGTGACTATTGTTACCTGCAGAAAATGTACTTATAATCTTTATCTGTACTTCAGTCATTGCTTTTCTCTAATTATAATCATCATGTTTTGGGCAAAATAAAGGTTTTATGTTGATAAACTTTGGATCTTTTGTAAAACACCGTTCTAGTGGCATGGTGCACCCCTTACAGAAAACTTCAAATGTTGATCAATGTAGATTACATTATTTCTGAAAAAACAAGTGATCATACATTGTTCTCTAAATTTGATCTCCAGTGTATATACATATGTGAAGACATATATGCATGTGCTCCATATACATGTGTTCTATGTGTATGTATGTGCTTTGTATATATGTGTGTGTGCTATGTGTGTATACATATGTGTGTATGTGCTTAGTGTATAAATGTGTGTATACATATGTGTGTATGTGCTCAGTGTAGACAAAAATCTGGAGAAGACCAAAGGCGCAAATGGTGTATTATCCCACTAGAATAGAGAAAAATGAGCTTGGAAAAACTCACCTTGGGGAGCTGTGCGGGTCACAAATACCATTAAAGCATAATACTGAACCACAAAGGCTGCCGCTTACCCAGTAGATACAAGGTAATAGCAAGAAGGAGAAAAGGGTTAACGGCGCTGCTGTGGAGGCAAACGGGAAATAAATCCAAGGGTTAATCTTCGTGATTTTTATTATTCAACGCGTTTCAGAGTCTAAAATGACCCCTTTATCAGGAATCAAAAAACATTGATATACAACAGTGGTTTTTGAATCCTGATGAAGGGGTCATTTTAGACTCTGAAACGCGTTGAATAATAAAAAAACACGAAGACTAACCTTTGGATTCATCTCCTGTGTATCTCCACTGCAGCACGGTTAACCTTTTTTTCCTTCTTGCTATTAATTATGTGCTCAGTGTATACATACAGGTTTGTATACATATGTGTGTATGTGCTCAGTGTATACATGTGTGTGCTTTGTGTGTGTATACATATGTGTGTTTGTATCACATAATCTGTATATGTAGCATCCATATTTATAACTCTCGGCAGCGTAGACGAGAGTTCATAGGTGTAAACATTTCGGCAATAATCCAACAAATGGGCAAATTGCTGCTCGTGCATCGGGTGATTGGATTGTTTACGGTGGAACAAAAATAATTGTTCTCAGCAGCACATTGCGCTGTGTAAACCACATATTTGCTGCTATCATTCCACTGTAGGGGACAAATTGATCTACTAGTGATCGTTCTGTGCACACCAGTCTTCCTCATCCTGTGTAAAGAGTCCAGAAACCAGCACCGAAGAACATAATATTATCCATGGCGCTCATTTACCAGTCTGATGTCCGCGAATGTAAATGCAGCCTAAATGCTCTCTTAGTCCGAAGGAGCCTTAAGGGTACTTTACACGCTGCGACTTCGCTAGCGATTGCTAGCGATGTCGTGCGTGATAGCACCTGCCCCCATCGTACGTGCGACATTTGATGATCGCTGCCATTCAAACATTATCGCTACGGCAGCGTCGCATGCACATACCTTGTCATCAACGTCGCTGTGACCGCCAAACATTCCCTCCCTCAAGGGGGAGGTGAGTTCGACGTCATAGCGACGTCACTGCGGCGTCACTAAGCGGCCGGCCAATAGAAGCGGAGGGGCGGATATGAGCGGGACGTAACATCCCGCCCACTTCCTTCCTTCCGCATTGCCGGTGGACGCAGGTAAGAAGATGTTTGTCGTTCCTGCGGTGTCACACACAGTGATGTGTGCGGCCGCAGGAACGACAAACATCGTACCTGTGGCAGCAGCGATATTAAAGAAAGGAGCGACGTGTCAACGATCACCGTTTTTGAACGATTTTTCGATCATTGATCGTCGCTCCTTGGTGTCACACGCTGCGATGTCACTACCGGCACTGGATGTGCGTCACTAACGATGTGACCCCGACGATATATCGCTAGCGATGTTGCAGCGTGTAAAGCACCCTTTTGTCTAGTCCAGAGGCTTCTGTCTCACTTGATTTATTCCTCATTCTTTTCTCTGGTTACCAGCAGCACTTTCTAGAAAGAATGATTATCTTGTTTTTTTCCAGATCCCATTTATGTTATTTATTTGACTTGTCCGCTTATCCATCTCATGAATCTTTGAGAGCAGTAAATGAAGGGTCTACTCTTGAGACAGTCAATATGCCACCCCAGCCCCTCTCATGAATACCAAAATGGAAAAAAAATTCCAAATCTTAAGACAAAGTAAGAGTGGTGTGTAATACATACTGTACTGTACAGTTCATTTTACAGCTGAGCTATACAATATCCAGGGCTGCAAAAGATAAAGAGAACAGACGGTACATATGTCAAATTATTATCTCACCAAAGAACTGGAACTTACACAGACGCTTTTTAAAACATAGCACTTACACCCCCTGTGACCAGTCAGCGTTGCTGGATATACCGTAGTTCTCACTGGTGATAGTGAAAGCTCTGTCACGCTATTTCATAACTGCTGTTACATACTAATTAGTCACTATTTTCAATATAGCATAAATTATGTACAGATCATATCTATCGTCCTTGCTTTACTGTCTCTAAAGTCGCAGCTTGTAGAAACTGAAATAAAAAGTCATAAATTATGGTGTATGCTAGAGTTAGTGTAAATCGATTCATAGGGGATCTACTGGTCCATCAACCGAGTCAGCAATCTGTGGCCGCTGGATGGGAACCCTCAAAATCGTCTTCTACCTTCTAGCATCTCTGGCTATCCTCATGATTAGTTGGCCTGGTGTGACTCGGATGCCATCAGATAAGAGGCAGTTCACAGTGCTCCAATCCAGAAGTCAAAGATACATGACTTGACAATGACCAGGTCCCACAACATAGCTCCCATCCAGAAGTCAAAGATACGTGACGTAGCTAATGACCAGGTCCCAGAACATAGCTCCCATCCAGAAGTCAAAGATACGTGACGTAGCCAATGACCAGGTCCCACAACATAGCTCCCATCCAGAAGTCAAAGATATGTGATGTAGCCAATGACCAGGTCCCACAACATAGCTCCCATGCAAAAGTCAAAGATACGTGATGTAGCCAATGACCAGGTCCCACAACATAGCTCCCATCCAGAAGTCAAAGATACATGACGTAGCCAATTACCAGGTCCCATAACATAGCTCCCATCCAGAATTCAAAAATACGTGACGTAGTCAATGACCAGGTCCCACAACATAGCTCCGATCCAGAAGTCAAAGATACATGACTTGATAATGACCAGGTCCCACAACATAGCTCCCATCCAGAAGTCAAAGATATGTGATGTAGCCAATGACCAGGTCCCATAACATAGCTCCCATCCAGAAGTCAAAGATACATGACATAGCCAATGACCAGGTCCCACAACATAGATCTCATCCAGAAGTCAAAGATACATGACTTGATAATGACAGGGTCCCACAACATAGCTCCCATGCAGAAGTAAAAGATACATGACGTAGCCAATGACCAGGTCCCACAACATAGCTCCCATGCAGACGTCAAAGATACGTGATGTAGCCAATGACCAGGTCCCACAACATAGCTCCCATCCAGAAGTCAAAGATACATGACGTAGCCAATGACCAGGTCCCACAACATAGCTCCCATGCAGACGTCAAAGATACGTGATGTAGCCAATGACCCAGTCCCACAACATAGCTCCCATCCAGAAGTCAAAGATACGTGACGTAGCCAACGATCAGGTCCCACAACATAGCTCCCATGCAGAAGTCAAAGATACGTGACGTAGACAATAACCCAGTCCCACAACAAAGCTCCCATCCAGTAGTCAAAGATATGTGATGTAGGCAATAACCAGGTCCCACAACATAGCTCCCATCCAGAAGTCAAAGATATGTGACGTAGGCAATAACCAGGTCCCACAACATAGCTCCCATCCAGAATTCAAAGATACATAATGTAGCCAATGACCAGGTCCCACAACAAAGCTCCCATTCCGAAGTCAAAGATACGTGAAGTAGCCAATGACCAGGAACCACAACATAGCTCCCATCCAGAAGTCAAATATACGTCGTAACGTAGCCAATGACCAGGTCCCACAACAAAGCTCCCATGCAGAAGTTAAAGATACGTGATGTAGCCACTGACCAGGTCCCACAACATAGTTCCCATCCAGAATTCAAAGATACATAATGTAGCCAATGACCAGGTCCCACAACAAAGCTCCCATCCAGAAGTCAAAGATACGTGAAGTAGCCAAAGACCAGGTCCCACAACATAGCTCCCATCCAGAAGTCAAATATACGTGACGTAGCCAATGACCAGGTCCCACAACAAAGCTCCTATGCAGAAGTTAAGTATATGTGGTGCCCTGACCTAGCCAGGTCGTCACAGATAACATACAAACACCCCCACCCCCATTAGACAGGGACACCAGCCAAACAAAAACCCTTGTTGCCTCCCTCCAGTGTCTGATGTCCACACCAGGTGGGGCGGAGCCAGTTGGTTGGCCCCACCCACCGAGGAGTTCACAGGCCTGGAGTCGGGAAAATTGTCAGTTAGTAGTTTAGTGTTGGAGTTTGAGGAGTGAGGAGTAAGCACTTGGGTGTCTAGGTTTCTGGCCCAGGCACTGACAGCAAGGTTGGCAGACGGTGGTGGCCGTCTGCAGGAGTGGTGGAGCAACGCGGAACCATAGGACCGGGGTCGGGGGACGGCCCGCCGATACCGACCGGGGAGCGAAGTGAAGCCAGCACACACAGGCAGGGCCATCAAACCCCGACCAGGCTTGGAGCCGCCATCAATAGTCAGATCCGAATGTGACTGGAACCCCAGGGGTTTCACAACAGCAAAAGTCTCGATTGAAGGCAACAGCCCACACCGTGAGGTATACAGCTACCGCCTAAGGCTAGAGACTCAAGGGCCAGCGCCTGCGGGCAAACGGGCTCCTCCGGTACCCATACACCGGGGAGCGGACTACCGCTAGGAATCCATAGTAGTCAGAAGAAGAACATCAAGGTGCAGGGAAAGACAGCCACCATCACCTGTCCGGGGAGAAACACTGCAGCCGGCTGCGGGACCTGTCCATCCAGCCGTTTGGTTTACCGAGGACTTTGTACCTTTCTTGCTGAGTGAGTACACCCGTGCCATCCGGCACTGCGCCGCGCTGTCCCTGCAACCCTGCACCTCGCCAACCCTGCCTCCCCACAACATCACCGGGCCCCGGTACCACCGACCCCTACCCACGGAGGAGGAAAACAACATCCCAGCTGCTCCTTACCATCGCTCCCGGGATCCCCGTCATCAGCAGCGGTGGTGCCTATCTTCACCACGACCCGTGGGTGGCGTCGCGGACTAAATTCCCCAAACCAACCACCCCTTTCACTCACGGGCAAGTCCCCGGATCCGGCCCACCGCTCGAGCCACTGAGCAGCCATCGCAGCAGCGCCGGACCCGAGCGTTAGCGAGAGCGCAGCAGCGACAACTTGGCATCATGAACAGGATTGAACCCCTCTGCTTACCAGTAGAAGTGCGCCTTGTGATCTCCGCCGGCGGTGTCCGGCCGAAAATTTTGAAGCGCCGCCATCTTGGCGCGAAAATCTCCCGAGCGTCTTCTCCGAGCAGGATGGGGGCGCGAAAGCGAAGCCCCGCCCCCAACAAACGGAGGTGCTGAGGAGTACCAATGGGAGACAGGAAAAAGATGTCTGTGCCCGACAGAGCTGTTGGAGGAGTGACGGTTGCAGCTCCCGCCGCGCCCGTAGATGGAAACGGGATAGCCCCTGCTCTTGTCGCAGGAGCGGGGGAGGCCGCGGGCCCGGCGGTCGCCCAGGTGATGCCGTTCTCCTTGCCCTATGTGCCCGGTGCTACCTGGCTACCGAAGTACCATGGGAAGCCTAATGCTTTGCAAGTGTTCCGGAAAAAGATCAGCCCGGTCCTCGATTTATATCCCTTGGCTGATAGACAGCGGGCAGCGGTAGCGCTAGGGCAGCTAACCGGTGCGGCTGAGCAGGAGGCGGAGACCGGGCCTCGGTGACTACCATTTTCGAAAAACTCCAAATCGCTTTTGAGACCCACACCGAAGTGGAGCTGCGGATGCAGTTTTATCAGTGCCGGCAACGGCCTGCGGACAATGTGAGAGACTATGCCCTGCGCCTGCAAACGGCCCTCCGTACGCTGAAGCGGGTGGACCCTATCAATGATGTGGACAGTAATAAGATGCTAGTAGAGCAATTTCTGCAGGGGCTGGGGTCCGTGGAAGACCGCAAGCAGCTGCGGCTGTGGGCCTTGGAACACCCCAATCTGGACCCAATCTGGACTTTGCAGTACTGAAAGAGTGGGCCATCAAGGCCCTTCAGGCCCCAGCGCCCGACCCTCCTGAGGCGGCCCCGTGGCCGGCTGAGACCGCTCCTATCATGGTGGCGCCTCCACCCCGTCTCTACCGGCTCCTGCAGCACCCATCGGGATGATGGAGGAACTAGCAGCCCAGGTCCACCGCATGGATGGAGACCTAGCCAAGATCCTCGCCGCACTCCAGCTTCCGACGAGAGTCAAGCCCTCAGGAGGGATCCAACTCGCCGACAGCCCGGATGACGTCCCCTGGATGCAGCGGAGAAGGACCAATGACTCACGGTATGGGCCTCCTATCTGCTACAGGTGCAGCAAGCCTGGCCACTATTCTAGGCGGTGCCCGTTAAACGAGCAACCCCTGGGGCCAAGGGCCAATCCTCAGGAGTAGACACCAATGGCCCCCCTGATTGGCAAGACCGGTACGTTGGGTCTCGCCCCATCATCCCCCTGGCAGTGGACGGCGTCCCGCTCATGGCGCTCTTGGACACAGGATCACAGGTAACCACTATACCATATACACTGTACCAGCAGTATTGGGGTACTGACGAACTTGTCCCCTCTGATGATAGCCTGACCCTGATTGCAGCCAATGGACTCCCGCTAACCCAGATAGGCTATAAGCTAGTGACCCTGACTGTGGGACGTGCGGAGTTTAAGAATCAAAGGATGATTGTGGTAATGAATGAACCCAGTGATCACACCCCTAAAGTAATCTTGGGGACCAACGTAATGGAGCATTGCATGAGTGAGGTGCTGAATCTGTTACAGCAGTTGGCCGCCACCGCAGGAGGAAGCCGGCAGAGAGCTGTGCAGCGAGAGATCCAGGCCCTGCTCTATCAGCAACAAGTGAGCTCAACTGGCGGAGAGATTGGTGGAGTGAGAGTGATGGATGTGGCCCCCTTAGTAGTGCCACCCCGGAGTGAAATGATGATCTGGTGCAGGGCAGCAGTAGGCCCCCAGGGGCGTGACTACCCGGTGATGGTGGAACCCACGCCTTCTGAACACTGGCCCACGGTGATGGCGGCCAGAGGGGTGGTTGACGTTAAAAAGGGGAGAGTGCCTGTAAGAGTGCTGAATTGTGGAGAGGAGGAAGTCAGGCTCCCCCGTTATGCTACCTTCGCCAAGTTGCTCACCTTAGACCCTCACACCATTCACGAAGCTGTCCCTCCTACCTCGGCATCCCCTGTCAGTAGCCATACACCCTCTGCACAGTTGGAGGGGTGGTGCCAGGAACTACACGTAGGTACTGAAACCACACCCGCGCATCACAAAAAGGGGGTATAAAGGGTAGTGCAAGAGTATGAGCAGGTTTTCAGCAAGCACCCAATAGATTTCGGGAGGATTAAGGGGATTGAACACCATATCCCTACAGGTCTACACCCACCTATCAAAGAGAGGTACAGGCCCATTCCGCCAGCACACTATCAATGTGCTAAAGACATGTTGAGGAACATGAAGGAGGCAGGGGTCATTCGGGATAGTTGTAGTCCCTGGGCAGCCCCGCTGGTGCTGGTCAAGAAGAAGGACGGCACCATGAGAATGTGTGTGGATTACCGGAAGATCAACCAGATCACGCATAAAGATGCCTACCCTCTCCCCCATATCGAAGAGTCACTGCTGACTTCTTCTCTACCCTTGACCTTACTAGCGGGTACTGGCAGGTAGCGGTTGCGCCAGAGGACCGTGAGAAGACGGCATTCGCCACTCCCATGGGACTCTGCGAGTTCAACAGCATGCCGTTTGGGCTGTGCAATTCCCCTGGAACCTTCCAACGGCTCATGGAGTGCTGCCTGGGACATCTCAACTTCGAAATGGTCCTACTGTACCTGGACGATGTGATCGTGTACTCCCAGACGTACGAGGCTCATCTGGAACACTTGGCTGAAGTGTTCGCGTCCCTAGCCAAATATAGGATGAAGTTGAAGCCCTCTAAGTGCCACCTACTGAAACCCAGGGTACAGTACCTCGGACACGTGGTGAGCGCGGAAGGCATCTCCCCAGATCCCGAGAAGATCACTGCCAGTCAGGAATGGCTGAGACCGACCACGGTGAGAGAGGTGAGACAGTTCCTGGGCCTGGTGGGCTACTATCGTCGCTTCATTAAGGGGTATACGAAGATGGCCACCCCCATGCAAGACCTCCTCATGGGACAGACCAAGGGTGGCAGGCCCTCTGGAACCCTTTTGGCATGGGAAACGAAACCGCCAGCTGAAGACGGCCTTGACAGGGGAAGAAATCCTGGCATATCCCGACTATAATCTCCCATTCATCCTCTACACCGATGCCAGTAATGTTGGCTTGGGAGCCGTCCTGTCCCAGGTCCAGAACGGAAGGGAAAAAGTGATCGTCTATGACAGCAGAAAACTCCGGCCCATGGAAAGGAACCCTGAGAATTACAGCTCCTTCAAGCTTGAGTTCCTAGCTCTGGTGTGGGCCATTACTGAGCGATTCCGCCATTACCTCGCAGCCGCTAAGTTCACCGCCTATACGGACAATAATCCATTAACCCATCTGGACACGGCCAAACTAGGCGCGTTGGAGCAGCGGTGTTTAGCCCGGCTGTCTAATTATTACTTCACGATCAAGTACCGAGCCGGCCGCAAGAACACTAACGCGGATGCGCTATCCCGGATGCCCCACCTATCGAATGAGGGAATGGAAGGCAATGATCTCGAAGAAATCGAGCTGCCCGCATTTCACCGGCCACCAGTCGAGAAGCTGCATGTCCAGCAGCAACAGGCGAGCCTGGACCCGCTGCCAAGTCAGGGATGGCAAGAAGCCCAAGACCAAGCGCCTGCCATCCAAGTGGTCAAGACCATGATTGAACAAGGTTCCACTGGACTGGACCCCGCTGCTCCGCCTGAGGCCCAACGGCTGTGGAAAGAACGAGCCCGGCTGCATCTGGACAGGGGACACTGTATCGGGAACTGATCAACCTGAAGACCCATGAGAAGGTTCGTCAGCTGGTGGTTCCCCAAGCTAGTGTGCCCACAGTTCTACGGGCTTACCATGACGGTGCCGGGCACTTTGGGTGGAAGAAGCTGGAGATGCTGTTGAGGGAGCGATTCTATTGGAGTGGGATGCGGGAGTCTGTGGAGGCCTGGTGCCGAGAGTGTGGTCCCTGTGCACTGAGAAGAAGGGATGAGGCCAGCCAGAAGGCCCCTTTGCGCCCAATCATTACTCATCAGCCGCTGGAGCTGGTCGCCCTCGACCATGTGAAGCTCACCCCTAGCCAAAGTGGGTACACTTACGCCCTGACCATTGTAGACCACTATTCAAGATTTATGGTGGTTGTCCCAGTCAAGGACCTGACCGGCCGTACTGCCGCTAGAGCATTCCAGGCCTATTTCTGCCGACCACACGGGTGCCCGGAGAGGGTGCTTACCGACCAGGGCCCGGCTTTTGAAGCGGAGGTGTTTCAAGAATTCTGCCAGTTGTACGGCTGCAAGAAAATTCGGACCACGCCTTACCATGCCCAGACCAATGGCATGTGTGAAAAGATGAACCATCTGGTCCTGGGTCTACTCAAGACTTTACAGCTAGAAGAGCGGAACCTGTGGCCAGAAAAGCTGCCTGACCTGGTCGATATGTACAATAACATTTCTTCCAGCTCTACCAAATGTACACCAGCGTACCTGATGAGAGCTTGGCCAGGCCGGCTGCCAGTAGACCTAGAAATGGGTTTGGAAGCTCCAGAAGCCCTCCCTTCGACTGCTGGATGTAACACTCGGCGGAGAGCGCAGTACCGACAGGTCCAGGAGTACGTGGAAAGGAACCTGTGTCGGAGCCGGGAACAGCAGGAACAGTATTTCAACAAGTGAGCTCCAGCTGGCCCCTTTAAACCTGGAGATGTAGTGCTGAAACGAAAAAGAAGAACCCATAAGCTCGATGACCAGTGGGAAAAGACCCCGTATGTCATACAACCCACTGAATGGGAGAATGAGAAGGCCTACCAGATTAGTCATGACCAGGGGAAGATTTCAGCCACGGTGTCCAGGGACCACCTGAAGAGGTGCCCATTGCCGTTGAAGATAGCAGCTTAAGTTCCAACCCCCAGACCAACCGGGGAGGAGAAAGAGGTCATCCACACAGTAATGGGTGATTTCCCAGCAGACTGGCCTACACAGAACGGCGCGGTGCTCATTCCAACCCGTGGAGGAAAAGGAGACGGAAGTACCCGCCAGTGAGCCAGTGCCCAGGGCTGCACCTGTACCCAGTCCCCCTGAGTCTCCGCTGGCCCCTCACAGTAGACGGGAAGAGGAGCTGAATGTCTCATCTGTCCCCTTGCCCTCCACTGATAGCATTGGGCCCAGAAGGTCCATACGCCCCAACCTAGGCCAACCCCCGCTTAGGTACAGGGAAACTACCATTTAGGGGTGTCATATGTTAAGCATGTAAATATGTGATTGAATGACTTCAATGAACCGTGACCTTCATCTGATTATCTGTGTGATTATTCCGGCCGTTGCCGGCAAGTTGTCCCCGGAGGGACCCTGTGTGCTTTTACCCCCCCCCTCGGCATGGACATGGCCGAGAACTGGCAGGGCACCCACGAACTTGTGGGCTTGTAAATAAGTTGAGGAGTGATTTTCCGTCGGTGCCGCCTCCGGAGAGGCAGATTTGAGGAAGGGCCCGCAGCAGAGCAGGCTGGGGCCCGGCCACCACCAGGACCGGTGGCCATCCTCCGGGGGTCAGGGGTCCCCCAAGGATGTGGGGTCCCCTGAAATGACAGCCGGGTGCGAGTAACCGTACCCGTTCCCGCTCGGGCAGCTTAAACCTGGACTGGGGTCAAGGGGTGCTGCCCACATCTTAGGGGCAGCATCAGGGCTAGGTTACTTGGGTGGGAGAGCGGAAGACATCCGTACGTCCGTCCGTTATTATTAAAAATGTTTTAAATATGTGCAACGTTCAAGTGTCCTAACAAAAATGCTTATGTTTGAAAATGTTTACCTGTTAATTTATATTTTACAGCTTTTGAAAAAAAAAATAAATAAATAAAACCGGTGATGGACGGGCAGCCCGCGGACGGTCTGCATTTCACCAAGGGGGAATGTGGCGCCCTGGCCTAGCCAGGTCGTCACAGATAACATACAGACACACCCACCCCCATTAGACAGGGACACCAGCCAAACAAAAACCCTTGTTGCCTCCCTCCAGTGTCTGTTGTCCACACCAGGTGGGGCGGAGCCAGGCGGTTGGCCCCACCCACCGAGGAGTTCACAGGCCTGGAGGCGGGAAAAGTGTCAGTTAGTAGTTTAGTGTTGGAGTTTGAGGAGTGAGGAGTAAGCACTTGGGTGTTTGGGTTTGTGGCCCAGGCACTGACAGCAAGGTTGGCAGACGGTGGTGGCCGTCTGCAGGAGTGGTGGAGCAATGCAGAACCATAGGACCAGGGTCGGGCGACGGCCCGCCGGTACCGACCGGGGAGCGAAGGGAAGCCAGCACACACAGGCAGGGCCATCGGACCCCGACCAGGCTTGGAGCCGCCGTCAATAGATCCGAATGTGACTGGAACCCCAGGGGTTTCACAACAGCAAAAGTCCCGATTGAAGGCAACAGCCCACACCGTGAGGGTATACAGCTACCGCCTAAGGCTAGAGACCCAAGAGCCAGCGCCTGCGGGCAAACGGGCTCCTCCGGTACCCATACACCGGGGAGCAGACTACCGCTGGGAATCCATAGTAGTCAGAAGAAGAACATCACAGTGCAGGAAAAGACAGCCACCATCACCTGTCCGGGGAGAAACACTGCAGCTGGCTGCGGGACCTGTCCATCCAGCCGTTTGGTTTACCGAGGACTTTGTACCTTTCTTGCTGAGTGAGTACACCCGTGCCATCCGGCACCGCGCCGCGCTGTCCCTGCAACCCTGCACCTCGCCAACCCTGCCTCCCCACAACATCACCAAGCCCCGGGACCACCGACCCCTACCCACGGAGGGGGAAAACAACATCCCAGCTGCTCCTTACCATCGCTCCCGGGATCCCCGTCATCAGCAGCGGTGGTGCCTATCTTCACCAAGACCAGTGGGTGGTGTCACGGACTAAATTCCCCAAACCAACCACCCCTTTCACTCACGGGCGAGGAGCGCCGCTCGAGTCCCCGGATCCGGCCCACCGCTGGAGCCACCGAGCAGCCATCGCAGCAGCGCCGACTCCGAGCGTTAGCGAGAGCGCAGCAGCGACGGCGACATAACAATCACCGGGTCCAACAATTCGATTTGCACCAACTCCAGTGAATACCATTTCAACACCATAATTTGCAAATTTTTAAGAATTGTCCATTGCTTATGGTAATTTTCTTTAAAAGTGGCTTGAGCTTAGAACAAGGAGCAGAGCCTCACACAGCCCAACAAATTTACTATAGTTTATGTCAGAAAGTGTCATAAACTGAAATGCAAATGAAGCCATTGGCTGGCATAAAGATCTATTTCTGGTGCATTCAAATTTATTAAGAAGCAAGCAATTTTCAATAAATCAGTTGCATCTTATACCAATGTTCCTTTTGATAAAATAGGTATTAAGAAAACCCCACTGCTGTTAATAAATCTCTCCATATATCTATAGTCATCTCTGGCACTAGGGATGAGCAAATAACTTTGCAGGATCCTGGTCCAGCATCCACATCAATATTCCATGCCCACTGGATAGGAGACCTGTGAACCGTCTCCAACCTGTCACCCTATCCAGATCCTCTTTTGATTAACTCATATTGCAAAATGCCATGTGTATAACATGGTGCAATGATGATGTTATACCAGACTGGATAATCAAAAAGGCAGCTGGTTATGAAAGAAGGTAGGAGGCAGGTTTCAGAGCTTCCGTTCGGTGGTCACAACATACAGATATAGCCATTAAACCAATGTCCTGCACATTTATTTAGTTATTGCTAGTTTGCACCACTTTTTGGTACCCAGAGAATATGACCCACAATATTATCCTAGCAGATCGTTCAAAAAACTATAAAAGGCCCATGTTCAGTGGCTTCCTACTGGCTAGTAGTAGTGATGAGCGAGTGTGCTCCCCACTGCTCCATACTTGATTAAGCATCATTGTGCTCTAGATGCTCATCACTCGATATCGAGCATCACGGGAGCTGAAGCGCCATGCTCGAGTCCCCACCACGCATGTTTCGTAGCTTTTAGACAGTCAACCAACATGCAAGTGTCGCGGGCGGGAAGGGGACGCTGCGCTCACCCACTGCTCGGGTCCGGCTGCTGCTGCTGCTCGGTCGGTGGCTCGAGCGGGGGGCCGGATCCCGGGGACTCGAGCGGCGCGGGTAGCGGGGGAGGTAGCAGGGCGAGTGGGTGTAGACCGGGCCCCTCGGCCGCGATGACCGACCCACTAGGGGTACAGGGGCGTGGGTCACTTACCCTCTCTTCCAAAACTCCCTCCACCTCGCGTCTCCGTATGGCCACCACCACCTCCACCATGTCAGCCTCCCACTCCTCCAAGAGGAGCTGCACACGGATCTGCAGCCGTTGTTGTAGTTGGGCGGTCCGGACCTCCACCCACGCTGCGGTCCCGGGCGTGGGGGCTACGGTGCTGCGGGACGGTTGGTACATCGCTGCGGCGGCCTCTTCCAGGAACCAAAAGATGGCCGCAGAGTCCTGGCGTCCCTGCTTTTATGGCCGTGGGCTACATGCGGCCAGACACCATCCGTCCCCCTTTGTCTTTTTCCGGCTCCTCCTCTACAGGGGCGGGGTTTCGGCTTTCGCGCCTCCACTGCTCGAGGAGACGCCCGAGCGGGGACTTTTCGCGCCCAATATGGCGGCTTCCGAAAATTTTTGGCCGGACACCTCCGGCGGGACACAAGGCGCACCTCTACCAGATGGCAGAGCGGTAAGATCCTGTTTGTGACGCCAAATTGTCGCGGGCGGGGAGGGGACGCTGCGCTCACCCACTGCTTGGGTCCGGCTGCTGCTGCTGCTTGGTCGGTGGCTCGATCGGTAGGCCGGATCCCGGGGACTCGAGCGGCGCTCCTCGCCCGTGAGTGAAAAGGGGGTATGGTATTGGGGATTTATTGTCCGTGACCAAACCCACGGTTGTGGTGAGGTTGTGACACCACCGCTGCTCTGGATGGGGATCCCGGGAGCGATGACGGGGAGCAGCTTGGATGTTGTTTTCTCCCCTCCATGGGTAGGGGGGTTGGTTGTCCCGGGGCCCGGTGAGGGAGGGATGGCAGGCGGGTTACGGGGCCTGGTGAGGTGCAGGGTCGCGGGGGCAGCGCGGTGCCGCACGGCACGGTGGTACTCACTCAGCCAATGATGAATGCAAAGTCTCCGGTAAAACAAACGGCTGGATGGATGGGTCCCACAGACGGCTGCGGTGTTTCTCCTCCTGGTAGGTTGGTGGTGACTGCCTTTCCCTGCACCTGTGCTATGTTCACAGTTCCAATGACTTCCCACCGGTAACCCGCCCCCCAGTTTGGATGGATTCTGAGGGAGCCCCTTTTGCCCTCAGGCTCTGGCCCTGTAGCCTTGGCGGTGACTGTGTTTCCCTTCACGGTTTGAGCTGTTGCCTTCAATCGGGTCTTGACTACTGGGAAACTCCGGAGGTTCCCTTCGCTAACGGATTTGACCGGTTTTACGGCGACTCCTAGCCTGGTCGGGGTCCGTAAGCCCTGACGAATGGTGCTGGCTTCTCTTCGCTCCCCGATCCGGTACCGGCGGGCCACCGCCCGTCCCCTGTCATTACGGTTTACTCCAATCAGCCTCTCCTGCAGATGGTCACCACCGTCTGCCAACCTTGCTGTGCCTGTCTGGGCCACACACCAGGACGCCTTCAGTCTCCTCCACTACCACTTCACTCCTCCCTTCAACTCCTCTCCAAACTGAACTCTCAACTCCACTCTCTTCCTTTTTTCCGCCTCCAGGACTGTGAACTCCTTGGTGGGTGGGGCCAACCACCTGGCTCCACCCCCTGGTGTGGACATCAGCCCCTGGAGAAAGGCAACAAGGATTTTTGCTTGACTTTGGTGTGCCTAGCCGGGGTGTGTTGCTGTAATACCTGTGACGTCCTGGCTTGTCCAGGGCACCACACAAAGATTGCCTGCCATACACAGTAATGTCGTAACCATGTTGGCTACTGGCATTGTGATTGGTGGGTCACATCACATCACGTCATCCAGTCTTATATAAGACAGGCAGGCATATAGCCAGAGTTGAATTGGTACTGCACCATTAAAACAAAATTACTTTTCAGGGCTATATACTAAAATTTCTCTAGTAAAACCACTGTTACCAGTATTCGGTGTAGAGATAGCTGGTAGAGGAGGGATAGTTTAGGTTTGGATGTATATAGGCAGGGTTTATTGCCCTACAGTCCTTCTATAATTATACTGCTGCTGCAACCAAAAACCAAAAGTCCTTTTCATGGCTAAATACTTTTTTTTCATTGTTAATAGTAGAAAGATTGCAGACATATATAGCATCTATTTAATTTAAAATGTTCAAGGTGTGAGGTGAGAGATATCCTTCTGATGGTGCATAGTGCTAGAGAACAGAAGCGCTGATAGGGTTTTACCAGATAAGTAACAGGTTAGTATATAGATTAATACACTCACCAACTGTGGTTGGGAAGGGTCACAACCACCATAGATAGCATAGGATAACGGCGGCTGCCGCTGCCCCATGTGCTTCAGTGTAGGAGGAGAAAAAGGGGTTAAACCCGCGCAATCCGGCAAATAATATTTAGAGATGTTGATAGATTAATCACTCTTTTACTCCATAGGTCTACGCGTTTCGAGGTATAGAGACCTCTTCGTCAGGACCAGAAAATCAACATCATCTGTTACCTCTGCCAGGCGGGTGGGTTTCCAGGACTCATCTGCCACCACTAACGTTCGAGGCATCAGCAGCAAAGAGGGGACTGGGAGAAATTCCCTTAAATAGTGCAAGCTGCCTGCGGCAGGACCCAGACACCAGAAAGACCTCCAAGTGCTCCACGGCAGAGAGGACTGACAAATACACCAAGGTGGGAGAGTGGCACCAGGTTGGCTGGCACAGCTGTAAAGGACCCGGGCGCACCTGGGATCCAGCACATCCCCAGGGCGCGAATCCAGTAAGTAAAGACAATCAAACTGCACTCCCTGTCTGAACTGACTTATTGATGCGTGCCTCCACATTAACCCTTCACCTACCCTTTGGGAAAAGCCCTGCTCGCGGAGGGCTCCACCATCCACGCTGCCCCATCCATCATCTCCAGCGGGAACCCGCAGCGGCGGCCCTACCATCCCTGGCCGCAAACCGCGAGTGGCGTAGTCAGACTTTTTATTATTTTATCTTTCTTTTCTTTTCATTTAAAACTGGTTGACGGTGACCTCGGATCTGGAACCCCTCGAGCCACGGACCGTCCAGATCCGAGCAGCTCAGCTGCCTCGGGGCGCGACAATAGATTTGTAGGTTTCCTCGTTTATGTATATCTGTGGGTTCTACCACCCCTGTCTCGTTCCTCCCCTGGGGTAGAGGAGTGGAAGTATAAGAACAGGGTTTTCAAAGCGCAGTGCAAGGAAGGCGGCTCAGACATCTTCAAAAGGTGACAATTAACAGTGATGGGTCTCTAACAACATGTGATCCAAGAGTTAACCAGCAGGCTAGCAGAAATTAACTCCTGCAAGCCCGGTCACTAATGAGCACACAGATGGTTGATGCCAGAGCCTGTCTGTGCAACTCAGAAGCACCAGAGATGGCATAGTGTGGACTGTCAGATTTGTCAGAACAGGCAGTAATAAGTAGAAATACCTATTAAGATCATTCACTGGCAACTCTTTAGCAGGCACTCACAAGTAGCAATCCCTTTTTATATCATTAAATGCTGATTTGTGGCACACACCTTTCCCTACAGTGCACGTCCCTATGCTACACTATCGCTCGCCTATGTATCTCAACTACGTATGATTAAACCCCTAGATAAGCTGTCTAGCAGCAGTGGTGGCAGCACCTTCCCTACTCTTTAACATTAACAAAGTGGCGCCGACACCGCATGTCTTCATTTTACATGCAGAGGGATATATGACTTAGACAGCCAATGACACAAGCCCTTGTTTCTGAACCTTGTGGATGTTTTCTGAGACGTGATTGACTGCAGGAACATCAGGGAATAAAGATAAGAAGGAAGAAAAGGTGCAGCTCCTCTGGCTTCTCCTGAGTCCCCACCCCCTCCACTGATTAAACACATCCTGTCGTTAACCATGCAGCACCAAAATCCTATCCAAAAGCATAACATGTTATTAGAAAAGTATTTTTGGAACATGCGATCCGTTATTGAACAAACCGAACATTGCCGACTTTTGGGGAAAGTGCTAACATTGCCAAGCCCGAGTCAAACTGGCTAAAGGGTGCTTTACACGCTGCGACATCGCTAACGATATATTGTCGGGGTCACGTCGCTAGTGACGCACATCCGGCGCCATTAGCGACATTGCAGCGTGTGACACAAATGAGCGACGATCAACGAGCGCAAAAGTATGACAAATCGTTATTTGTTGACACGTCGTTCCTTTACTTAATATTGTTGCTGCTGCAGGTACGATGTTGTTCATCGTTCCTGCGGCAGCACACATCGCTATGTGTGACACCACAGGAAAGACAAACATCTCCTTACCTGCGTCCACCGGCAATGTGGAAGGAAGGAGGTGGGCGGGATGTTACGTCCCGCTCATCTCCGACCCTCTGCTTCTATTGGACGGCTGCCGTGTGACGTCGCTGTGACGCCGCACGAACCGCCCCCTTAGAAAGTCTGTTTGACGGGTGTAAGCGATGTTGTGTGCCACGGGCAGTGATGTGCCCGTGTCGCAGAACCGACGGGGGCAGGTACGCTCGCTAGCGATATCGGTACCGATATCGCAGCGTGTAAAGTACCCTTAAGGCTCCTACCTAATTTGAGATTGGTGAGCCTTTATCAAACAAGTTTGCTCATTTCTATCCACTAGTTCTTGTTGATGATGGGACTCAAGACAGAAACAGCCGCATGAATTCTGAAGTGCACAGAGCTATACTTTCTGTTCAGGTTCACGATCAGTTATCGAACAAAACCAAACATTGACAACTTTTGGGGAAAGTGGTAGTGTTACCGAACCTGAGCCAGTCTAAGGCTCCTACTGAATTTGAAATTGGCAAACTTTATCAATTTATCAATCAAGTTCACTCATCTCTACTAGTCGCATGCATTGCTCAGGCGTGATTTTGACCCATTTTCCCCACACAAATATTCTTCAAATCCTGAAGGTCCCGTGGGCTCCTTCTATGATCTCTGAGCTTTAGTTTTTTTTTTATATGATGCATGCCAATTTCAGATCGTGCTGGTTCCCCCTTTTTTTTCTCTGTTTTGACCGTAGTTATGCTACAAATCTGGTGTCTGACCAACACCATACCATGCACGCCTGATTTTGGCTTGCAATATATTCCTCCTGTTGGTAGCTGTTCAGACTCAGTTACCTCACCCCTTTCCACAGGCAATGCTAATTAAGCACCATTCTTGGATCTGGTCCGCCTTTATCAATGGTTGCTTTTTGACACTGGGAGGATCAGTTCTGATATAGTCCTGGTATGTGTAGGGCTTGCTCCACATGCTGGGACCTGGGCTGGTCTCTATCCACAAGTGCTTTTTTTGCAACATGGAAGCGGCTATATACAGGTTGCAGGTATGTGTGCTCCATTATGGTTCTGCTTTTAACTTTATCTAGGAGGCCGCATGGCACATGAAATACAGAATGTAGAGTAGGACCCCCCTATTGAGATTTGCCGTGACGTTGGCAGGGGTGGCTCAAAAAATTGATCAATTATTTGCTAAAAATCTCATTTTTTTATTATAGTACAGTTGGAATAAATTTGTGAATTTTCACTTTTTATATGATGCATGCCAATTTCAGATCGTGCTGGTTCCCCCTTTTTTTTCTCTGTTTTGACCGTAGTTATGCTACAAATCTGGTGTCTGACCAACACCATACCATGCACGCCTGATTTTGGCTTGCAATATATTCCTCCTGTTGGTAGCTGTTCAGACTCAGTTACCTCACCCCTTTCCACAGGCAATGCTAATTAAGCACCATTCTTGGATCTGGTCCGCCTTTATCAATGGTTGCTTTTTGACACTGGGAGGATCAGTTCTGATATAGTCCTGGTATGTGTAGGGCTTGCTCCACATGCTGGGACCTGGGCTGGTCTCTATCCACAAGTGCCTTTTTTGCAACATGGAAGCGGCTATATACAGGTTGCAGGTATGTGTGCTCCATTATGGTTCTGCTTTTAACTTTATCTAGGAGGCCGCATGGCACATGAAATACAGAATGTAGAGTAGGACCCCCCTATTGAGATTTGCCGTGACGTTGGCAGGGGTGGCTCAAAAAATTGATCAATTATTTGCTAAAAATCTCATTTTTTTATTATAGTACAGTTGGAATAAATTTGTGAATTTTCACTTTTTATATGATGCATGCCAATTTCAGATCGTGCTGGTTCCCCCTTTTTTTTCTCTGAATTTGAAATTGGCAAACTTTATCAATTTATCAATCAAGTTCACTCATCTCTACTAGTCGCATGCATTGCTCAGGCGTGATTTTGACCCATTTTCCCCACACAAATATTCTTCAAATCCTGAAGGTCCCGTGGGCTCCTTCTATGATCTCTGAGCTTTAGTTCCTTCCATAAATTTTCTGTTGGAGTTAGGTCAGATGATTGGTTAGGCCTTTTTAGTGGCTTTATTTTCTTTCTCTGAAACCAATTAAGAGGTTTTTTTTGCTGTGTGTTTGGAATCATTATATTGCTGAAATGTCCACCCTTGTTTCATCTTCATCATCCTGGTAGAAGTCAGCAGATTTTTATCAAGAATTGCGGGTGGCACACGTGACGATAACTCGTGCGATCGCATAAGCGATCGCACCCTCCCCCGTCGTTTGTGCGTCACGGGCAATTAGTTGCCCGTGGCGCACAAAGTCGTTAACCCCCTGTCACCCGTACTTACCTCCTGGGCGACGTCACTGTGGGCGGCGAACATCCTCTTCCTGAAGGGGGAGGGACGTTTGGCGTCACAGCGACGTCACACGGCAGCTGGCCAATAGAAGCGGAGTGGCGGAGATGAGCGGGACGTAAAAATCCCACCCACCTCCTTCAGCATTGCCGGCGGGACGCAGGTAAGTTGTGTTCGTCACTCCCGGGGTGTCACATGGAGCGATGTGTGCTGCGACAGGAGCGACAAACAACCGGCGCGCAGAAGGAGGAACGAGATTATGAAACTTAACGACGTGTCAACAAGCAACGATAAGGTGAGTATTTTTGCTCGTTCACAGTCGTTCGGAGGTATCACACGGTACGATATCACTGACGATGCCAGATGTGCATTACTAACGACGTGACCCCGATGACATATCGCCAGATAAATCGTACCGTGTGACGCCCGCAAATGTCTTGAAACATTTGTCCATTCATCCGTCCTTCAATTATATGAAGTTTGCTAGTGCCGTATGCTGAAAAACAACCCCACATTATGATGTTCCCACCTTCAAACTTTACTGTTGGCATGGTACTTTTGGGGTGATATGCAGTGCCTTTTGGCCGCCAAACATGGTGTTTTATGGCAAAGAGTTTAATTTTGGTTTCATGTGACCAGACTATATTGTCCAAGTATTTCACAGCCTTCTCTAAAATGTTGTTGAGTAAACATTTAATTGAAAATGTTTTTTTTTCAGCAGTGGTGTCTAGCATGGGGAGCATGTATACAGGCCATGGAGGTTGAGTGCATTACTTATTGTTCTCTTTAAAACAATTGTACCTGCTGATTGCAGGTTTTTCTGTAGCTCTCTACAGGTGTTCTTTGGCTCTTGTATAACTATTCTGAAAATTCTTTTCTCTCCTATTTCTGAAATCCTGTGGGGAGCACCTGGTCATGCCCGGTTTATGGTGAAATGATGCTCTTTCTATTTCCAGATTATGGCCCCAACAGTGCTCACTGGAACCTTCAGTAGTTTAGAAAGTCTTGTGTAACAAATGCCATCAGTATATTTTGCAACTATAAGGTTGTGAAGGTCTTGAGACAGCTCACTAATTTTACCCATCATGAGATGTTTCTTCTGTGGTACCTTATTAAGGAGACGTTTTTATAGGCCATTAATTGAAAAATGTGATATTATTTTTCACTAAGTTGCAGAATTGCTTTCTATTTATTGATAAATTTCAGTTGGTGTCATGGTTTTCCATACTTTTCTTCATGTGTTAAATACTTTTTTCCTGTATCATTTCTTATTATATCACATAAGTTAATGTAGGGACATCTATGATTTGTGTCATACCTCGGTCTTGGGAATCGATCCGGTGAACTCTTGCCACGTGTTCAGTTTCCCTCTCTGCTGACCCACAGCCTGTTTACATCTCTGTCCAACTGCTGATATTTTTTGTCTTTGGTATCCTTCCTTAAGTATGCTTCTATTTAAGGTGTCTTCACTTTCCTATGAGGTTCTGTCCTATCACATCTTGGGAGATGCTATTTATACTCACCTTGCACCTTCGTTCTTTGCTGGCTATATTTCCAGGTTAATAAGTGTTTGGAGTTGAAGCTCTTCAGCTAGGGGTTTATCCTGCATGTTAAATCCTAGTTGTTGCCCCCACAGAGAGTCTGTGAGTGATCTGCCTTCCAGTATCCCTTCTATTGCCCTTAATTTGGCTGTCTCAAAGATTTCTCATTCTATTTGTTTCTGGATATTTCTTAATTTTTTCTGTTGTCACAAGTGTGTCACAGGTGACAGACAGTAATGTGGTTTCTGGCAATAGCAGGTAACAGCATTTGGCTGTGCAAAATGCTCCCTGACTTCTATTGTTCCTGCTGTTAGTATTCATTGTACTAGATAGCTTTCCTGATGGATTTTCATCTCTTCCCCTTTAGAACCCAGGGGAGCTAAACTTCTATCCAGCTGCTAATAATCAGTATTCCCCTTGTGCTTAAATACTCCCATCTTCCTTTGACTTGTGCTGGTGATATTATTGAGTGTTTTCACATTCTGGTTGCAAGCAGGTGGCTTGTACTCATCTGTGAAATCATTGCTGAAACTTTGCTAAACTTCTACCTGAGTCAACTGTGGATAAGTAGTTCATGAATTTTCCCCTGTGTGCCCTCCTTGTGTTTTCTTTAGTGTTTAGTGGGGTTGATGAAGAGTTCATCCCACCCGTTCCCTATTTAGGGTCCAGCACTAGGGATATCTAAGGGTCAGGTATTCGGCTTGGCGTATAGGTGAGGAACCTATCTAAGGAGGTAATAGACCCCAGGAACCAGCTGTAGGTTTAGTCAGGAGTGACCATCTCCCTCTTCCATAGACACAGGGTTTCCCATCCCTTTTGCTATTTGCTTGGTACTCCCTCGTACCTAGTGTAACATCTGTCTCTCCTGTGTTACTGTGTCAACACATTACTAGAAATGTGCTTCATCCTCTAATTATGTGTATTTCGATTTTCTATTATCCCCATTTTTGTGTTACACATTGACTAGAGGTAGGGTGCGGTTAACGACATTCAGGGTCAGTCAACATTGAGTGGGGGCGCCATTGCGTATTCATAGGGGGCAAACCTCCATGGTTAGGCAGGGACAAATGAGGGACAGATTATAGATTATCGTAGTCTGAACTGGGACCTGTTGGGCGCAGGCGTTGTGTTTCTCCTTTTTTTGCTTGTTACCCATGAAAGTAAGTTGGCACGGTAATAACAATTTGATTTCTTTACCTGTGTATATTAGATGGGCTGTTACCAACATCTAAGAAAAGTTATGCCTGCTTTACACGCTTCAATAAATCTTTCAATCCGTCGTCGGGGTCAAGTTGTAAGTGACGCACATCCTGCATCGTTCGTGACGTATTTGCGTGTGACACCTACGTGCGATCAAGATTGAACGAAAATACGGTGATCGCATACACGTCGTTTATTCCTCATACATTGGACGTTTTGTTGTACGAACCTAGTCAATTGTAACGTGTGACATCCCTCATACGATTTTGATGTTTGATGCTATGTGCGCAGGTGTGCGCTCTGCACCGCAGCTTAAAAAAGGTCCGCTTCAGAGCGCAGCTGAAAAGCTGCGTTCTGAAGCGCCTCACAATGTCTGTCATTCACTAATCTCTGTCAGTCCGTCACTATCTCTGTCCCTCTCTCTCTGTCCATGTCAGTCTATCCCTCTTACCCCCTCTCTCATACTCATCAGCTGAGCTGTCACTGAGGTTACCCGCGGCCACCGCTGCATCCACCGCTGGATCCAGTGACAGCGGGTAACCTCAGTGACAGCTCAGCTGATCGCGCGGCTGTCTTCATTAGCTGTGTGGAGGTGACAGGAGCGGCTGTGTCTGCTGCAGCTCCGGTCACCTCCATGCAGCAGCGCTGGAAGCGACGCTGCATCATCCTGGATTCCGCCGGACAAGGAGGGCTTTTTGGGGCTGATTAAAGTGGTGAACCAGGGTATATGTTTGTGTTTTTTATTTATAATAAAGGATTTTTTCGGGCGTGTGTGTGTTTATTTACTGTAATTTACAGATTAATCATGGAAGGTGTCTCATAGACGCCTGACATGATTAATCTAGGACTTATTGGCAGCTATAGGCTGCCATTAACTCCTTATTACCCCGATTTGCCAACGCACCAGGGCAAATCGGGAAGAGCCGGGTACAGTCCCAGAACTGTCGCATCTAATGTATGCAGCAATTCTAAGTGGCTGTTGGCTGATATTGTTAGGCTGGGGGGCTCCCCATAACGTGGAGCTCCCCATCCTGAGAATACCAACCTTCAGCCGTATATCTTTATCTGGCTGGTTTTAAAATTGGGGGGACCGCACTCCGTTTGTTTTAATTATTTATTTCACTGCACAGTATAGACACGCCCACCGGCTGCTGTGATTGGGTGCAGTGTGACACCTGTCACTCAGCGTGGGGGCGTGTCTCACTGTAACCAATCATAGGCGCCTTTGGGCGGGGAAAGCAGGGAATACGAGATTGTTTAATGGGCGGCCGGCTATTTCAAAACAGTAAAAGCCGCCGGAGCAGTGTGAATGCCGTGCAGAGCCGGGGATCGGGGATCGGTGAGTATGAGAGAGGGCTGCTCAATTCACTTACTCAGGAGTTTAGTGGTCACCGGTGAGTCCTTCACAGGTGACCGCTAATCAGGACGCGACACAGACAGAGCCACAGCATGACAATAAAGTCGGGTGAGGTTCACCCGAGTTCATTCTGACAGTGCGGCTCTGTCTGTGTCTGCTGTCATCTGCCATTCAGCTCTGCTACATGGCTGTCTGTGGCTGCTGTCAGCGGCCATGTAGCAGAGCTGAATGGCAGATGACATAGTAAAAACGCATCCCTACACATTACACACGCTTGGCAAGTCAATAAATAAAAAAAAAAAAAGGGTGCCCAATGCATACGTCACAGAACACATGATCTAAAGGAGCGCACACAAAATTGATCAATTTAACATAGACTACTAACGCTCGTGTGACAGCAAATGAACGACCTACGTGCAATCTCATTCAATCGCATATGCGACCTGGGCGTGTCACATCGCATACGAGATCGCACACCTAATTGTAAGGTGTAAAGCTGGCTTTAGAAATTCATGCCAACATAACCTTTAGAAATATGTTTATTTAGAAATATATTTATTTAAAAATAATACATTTATTTATTGCATTATTTTATTATTTTATTTATCTGTATTACCATCATTATATTTTTAGCACACCCTTTGCCCATCAATAATCTCTTTTAAAATCGTTGACAACCCTTCAATTTAGTAATATGCTGTGAGGTTATTTTCTACTTTATAGTTGCTCAGTATCTGCTCTACAGATCGTCTACGCGGCTTATGGAATTATTTGGTTAATAATTGTTTTTGTAGATATTTTAGATAAAAATATCTATTGGAGTTTTGCTTTTTGAGACGTAGAAAATCTGCTCTTTATAAACAACGGAGGAGCGAGCAACTTCACATCAAAGCTCGGCAATGCTGTTGCATGAACTATCATATGCTCTTTATACCTTTTTAATAGAAAGTGTTCCCGCGGGGGCCTTCTTCAACACTTCTCTAACAAAACCATCTCCCAGTTTATTAAAAAATCATATACAACAATGCCGCTTGCCAGTTTTTATAGTACTAATGAAAATTTGGTCCAAAGCTCTAAAACTATTTGGAAAAGTGCCTAAAATTTCTCTGTCACAGCTGTTTAAACAGAAGGTGCTTGCATGCCATTCGTTAATACAGTGCCATACGGGACACAGTATGACCACCGCAATAACCAGTAAGTAACAGACTCAGTATGTGCATCACTGCGCCAAATATTCCGTATGTTGTGTGTAAAGCGAATCCCGTGGAAGGAGATTTACCTGGATAAAATCACAGATAATCTGAAATTAAAGATGTTTTGTACTATAAGATATAATAACTAATTTCTATTTTAACCCTATAAAAGGAATTGCTTTGTTGTAGCTTCCATTACATATATTGTGTTAACCATATCAACAATATACGGTTTACGAAAGAAGATATGAATGAGTTATCCATTTATTAACTTTATTCATTTTTCATACAAATAAATATTATTTTTTTTAACTAACCATAATAATAGATAACTAGAGTAATATTTAAAATGACAGTATAGTATGTCCCAAGTCTCTAGCTTTAGGGTAGTATAGTCTAAATCATTTAACCGCTTTTCTGTTTTTCATTGTTCATTGTTATTTACCACATTCATTATATGGTAAAATTGATGTGTCCATATGATGCCTCATATCGGTACAAGTTTGTAGATACCAAACATGTATACTATTACTTTTATCTAAGTGGTAAAAAAAAATTCAGTTTGTCGAAAAAAAGAATAGCGCTTTTGTCAGCATTTTCCGAGACCCGTAAAATTTGAATTTGGGATCTGGGGCTCAGTGATGGCTTATTTTTTGCGTCTTGAGATGGTGTTTTTAACTACACCATATTTATATAGATATGCTGTTTTTATCGCTTGTTATTGCACTTGAAAGAAATATTGCGGTGATCAAAAAATGTAATTTTGGAATTATTTTCTTACCATGCCGTGTACCAATCAGATTAAGTGATTTTACATTTTGATAGATCAAAAATTTCTGAACGCGGCGATATCAAATATGCATATTTCTTACATTTTTATAACTGTTTAATTTTCAATGGTGAGAGGGGGTTGATTTAAAGTTTTAAGCCCGCTACACACGCTTCAATATATCTCACAATCCGTCGTTGGGGTCAAGTTGTAAGTGACGCACATCCGGCATCGTTTGTGACGTATTTGCGTGTGACATCTAAGTGCGATCAGGATTGAACGCAAAACTGTTGATCGTAAACATATCGTATCTTTGTCTAGAATTGAGCGTTTTGTTGCACGAACCTAGTCAATTGAAACGTGTGACATCCCTCATACGATTGTGATGTCTGAGGCTATGTGCGCAGGTGTGCGCTCTGCACCGCAGCTTAAAAAAGGTCCACTTCAGAGCGCAGCTGAAAAGCTGCATTCTGAATCGCCTCACAATGTCTGTCATTCACTAATCTCTGTCAGTCGGTCACTATCTCTGTCCCTCACTCTCACCCCTCTCTCATATACTCATCGATCCCCGATCCCCAGCGCTGCACGGCGTTCACACTGCTCCGGCGGCTTTTACTATTTTGTAAAAGCCGGCCGCCCATTAAACAATCTCATATTCCCTGCTATCCCCGCCCACCGGCGCCTATGATTGGTTGCAGTGAGACACGCCCCCACGCTGAGTGACAGGTGTCACACTGCACCCAATCACAGCAGCCGGTGGGCGTGTCTATACTGTGTAGTGAAATAAATAATTAAATAATTAAAAAAAACGGCGTGCGGTCCCCACCAATTTTAAAACCAGCCAGATAAAGCCATACGGCTGAAGGCTGGTATTCTCAGGATGGGGAGCTCCACGTTATGGGGAGCCCCCCAGCCTAACAATATCAGCCAACAGCCGCCCAGAATTGCCGCATATATTAGATGCGACAGTTCTGGGACTGTAACCGGCTCTTCCCGATTTACCCTGGTGCGTTGGCAAATCGGGGTAATAAGGAGTTATTGGCAGCCCATAGCTGCCAATAAGTCCTAGATTAATCATGTCAGGCGTCTCCCCGAGATACCTTCCATGATTAATCTGTAAATTACAGTAAATAAACACACACACCCGAAAAAATCCTTTATTAGAAATAAAAAACACAAACATATACCCTGGTTCACCACTTTAATCAGCCCCAAAAAAGCCCTCCATGTCCGGCGGAATCCAGGATGCTCCAGCATCGCTTCCAGCGCTGCTGCATGGAGGTGACCGGAGCTGAAGAAGATACCGCCGCTCCTATCAGCTTCACACAGCAACTGAAGACAGCCGCGCGATCAGCTGAGCTGTCACTGAGGTTACCTGCTGTCACTGGATCCAGCGGTGGCCGCGGGTAACCTCAGTGACAGCTCAGCTGATCGCGCTACTCACCGCTGCTCCTCTCACCTCCACGCAGCAACTGAGGTGAGTAGCGCGATCAGCTGAGCTGTCACTGAGGTTACCCGCGGCCACCGCTGGATCCAGTGACAGCGGGTAACCTCAGTGACAGCTCAGCTGATCGCGCGGCTGTCTTCAGTTGCTGTGGGGAGGTGACAGGAGCAGCGGTGTTTTCTGCAGCTCCGATCACCTCCATGCAGCAGAGCTGGAAGCGACGCTGGAGCATCCTGGATTCCGCCGGACATGGAGGGCTTTTTGAGGCTGATTAAAGTGGTTAACCAGGGTATATGTTTGGGTTTTTTATTTCTAATAAAGGATTTTTTCGGGTGTGTGTGTTTATTTACTGTAATTTACAGATTAATCATGGAAGGTATCTCGGGGAGACGCCTGACATGATTAATCTAGGACTTATTGGCAGCTATGAGCTGCCAATAACTCCTTATTACCCCGATTTGCCAACGCGCCAGGGCAAATCGGGAAGAGCCGGGTACAGTCCCAGAACTGTCGCATCTAATGTATGCGGCAATTCTGGGCGGCTGTTGGCTGATATTGTTAGGCTGGGGGGCTCCCCATAACGTGGAGCTCCCCATCCTGAGAATACCAGCCTTCAGCCGTATGGCTTTATCTGGCTGGTTTTAAAATTGGGGGGGAACCGCACGCCGTTTTCTTTTTAATTATTTAATTATTTATTTCACTACACAGTATAGACACGCCCACCGGCTGCTGTGATTGGGTGCAGTGTGACACCTGTCAGTCAGCGTGGGGGCGTGTCTCACTGTAACCAATCATAGGTGCCGGTGGGCGGGGAAAGCAGGGAATACGAGATTGTTTAATGGGCGGCCGGCTTTTTCAAAATAGTAAAAGCCGCCGGAGCAGTGTGAATGCCGTGCAGAGCCGGGGATCGGGGATCGGTGAGTATATGAGAGAGGGCTGCTCAATTCAGTTACTCAGGAGTTTAGCGGTCACCGGTGAGCCCTTCACAGGTGACCGCTAATCAGGATGCGACACAGACAGAGCCGCAGCATCACAATGAAGTCGGGTGAAGTTCACCCGAGTTCATTCTGACAGTGCGGCTCTGTCTGTGTCTGCTGTCAGCGGCCATTCAGCTCTGCTACATGGCTGTCTGTGTCTGCTGTTAGCGGCCATGTAGCAGAGCTGAATGGCAGATGACAAAATAAAAACGCATCCTTACACATTACACACGCTTGTCAAGTCAATAAATTAAAAAAAAAAAGGTGCCCAATGCACAGAACACATGATCTAAAGGATCGCACATAAAATTGATCAATTTAACATAGACTACTAACGAACGTGTGACAGCAAATGAACGACCTACGTGCAATCTCATGAGATCCAGTATGCAACCTGGGCGTGTCACATCGCAAATGCGATTGTACAACTAATTGCAACGTGTAAAGCAGGCTTAAGGATTCTTTTTAATTTTTTTTTTCATTTTTATTTACTTTACTAGATCTCCTAGGGTTCTTTATCACTGCACAGTCCGATCGCTTGTGCTTTACAGCTGATCAGAGCAGCATCGCTTTGATCAGTAGAAATGATCATCTCCTGTGAGTGTTGGCACTGTCGTCTCTCAAAGGAAGTGAGTCATGGCAGCATCAAAGGTCATCAGCTGACTCCACACTATCATAACAACACATTGGCGCCTTGTGGTCGTGTCATGGGACCACCGATGGTGGCGGGAAACTGCGTAGTCCTGGCCACGGACCTTTAAATCACACTGTCAGTGTTTGACAGAGTGATCTAAGGTGTTAACAGGCGCAGGTGGATCGCCGATCCATCTGTGCCTGTTAACACCTTAGATCGGTGATCCACCTGCGCCTGTTAGTCACACATGTCTGCTGATCAGATCAGCAAAGGGAGGGAGGTATGTCCTTGGTTATAAAGGGGTTATCCAAGACTTTGAACCTTTTTGCATATGGGGCAAAGATCTAACATGCAGGTAGTTACTAACTACCTGCCTGTTCTGTATGTGGATGAAGTCTGCCAGCAATTCCTCTGCTTCATTTCACCCCTTGTCAACAGAACAGCACTTTCTCTTTCACTCTGCTCTGTCGAAAGGGGGTCACTGCTGATGTCATACTGATTGACAGCCAGCTCCCCGAAGTTAGGCAGTAGGGAGCCAGCTACCAATGAGCATGACCTCGGCAGAAACGCCCTCCCAGCAGAGCAGAGCAGAAAAGAAGGCACTGCCCTGTCGACGTGATGTCAACGGGAGTTGAAGAATCGCCGGCAGAAGCAGTCTATGGCCTCACTCTGACAAAGTTACATTTTGCTGGGGGTGCTTCTGTGTCGCCCCAGGGATGTCGATCCAGCTTCAGGGATGCCACAGGGTCTTCTTCTATATAGGGCAACAGGTATGTCGGTTTTGTATATATGTGTCGTGACGCCACTCACGGTTTGCGGTCAGGGATATGGGTGACCGCCACTGCAAATTTAACGAGCGTCTGGGGCTGATGGGGTCTGCAGTTGGATGGTGTGGCCTCCTGTGAGTGAGGCTGGCCCCAGGGGCTCAAGTGTGTAGAACAACAGGTACCAGAATAATTCAGTCTCAGTCCAGAAAGTCTTTCAACTCGTTTTTACTCACTTTTGCTGTTAATGTGAGGTAACCCAGGCGATGCTTTGATTAACCAGGTGAAAACCAGGAGCTCCTTCAGGCCGGTCTGAGGGTAACCATTAACTCGCCTTCCTAGCACTCTTCGTTCGGCTAACCCCTGACTTGAAGTACCGTGGGGTCTATCCAGGGAGTCGCTACTGCCTTTACTCCCTTTTTGGACCGGAACAGCAATTACACACAGATTGCAGGCATTCATCCTTAGCCCTTGAAGAAGGATCACGAAACGCGCGTCGGGCTCGGACCAGTCATCACTTGTTTCTGCTGGGTTTCTGGGAGGGCAACCAATACTGCACCCTGTATGTCCCTAAGGTAATCACCACTGGGAATTGTGTTTATGTATTATATGGGATGGGAGTTTGCAGCAGTATATATGGCTAGCCCCCTATTACCAGCGGGACATTATTGGAGTTGTGGTCTGTCGGAGATGGATTTATGAATGCCTGCAATCTGTGTGTAATTGCTGTTCCGTGTTCCCCCAGACCTTTCCTGATTATGAATAATTTTGTAATGACTTGGTCTCCACCTTGTTGAGATTTACTACCTCCTTATTAGTCTCTTCTACAGTGCATTACTTACAGAGTTTTTCTCTCTCTTAAATGTATGTTTGATTAATGTGTAATTAATCAATTTGTGGATCTTAGACTTCATTGTGTGGCTTCCACATTTTTGAGTAGAAAGTAATACAGACGTTCAAAGCAATCAAATCAGATAGTAGTTACCACGTTTCACAGTTAGGGGTACTTTGCACGCTGCGACATCGCTAGCATCGGCTAGCGATGCCGAGCGCGATAGTACCCTCCCCCGTCGCACATGCGATATCTTGTGATAGCTGCCGTAGCGAACATTATCTCTATGGCAGCTTCACACGCACTTACCTGCCCTGCGACGTTGTTCTGGCCGGCGACCCGCCTCCTTCCTAAGGGGGCGGGTCGTGTGGCGTCACAACGACATCACATGGCAGGCGGCCAATAGAAGCGCAGGGGCGGAGATGAGCGGGACGTAAACATCACGCCCACCTCCTTCCTTCCACATAGCCGGTAGAGGCAGGTAAGGAGATGTTCCTCGCTCCTGCGGTTTCACACACAGCGATGTGTGCTGCTGCAGGAACGAGGAACAACATCATATCTCCTATTGGTGCGACATTATGAAAATGACCGATGCTACACAAATCACCGATTTACGACGCTTTTGCGATCGTTTATCAGCGCATCAAGGCTTTACACATTGCAACGTCGTTACTGGCGCCAGATGTGCGTCACTTTCTATATGACCCCGACAATATCGCAGTAGCGATGTCGCAGCGTTAAAAGTACCCCTTACACTCAACTGATCGGATGCATAGAATGGCTGGAAATTATTATGAACAGATTTCCTTAGCGTTAGCCAAATCCCGGTCCTTTTTTCCATTAAAAAAACTGACACAAAATAGACCCTTTAATAACCCATGAGTTCATCTGCTTCTGTTTCCATCAGTTATGCAATGGATCTGTTTTACACATGAATTCTGCTTGCTCATATTTTTATAGACCCCAGCGAGATCAACTCATGCTGGTGGTGGTGTTTCCTAGGCCCACATTTTGCACCATCAATGGAGTAGCCTTAAGGGGGTGTCACGGAATTCGTGACGCAAATCCGGCGTCGTTAGCGACGTCGTTGCGTGTAACAGCTCTGAGCGAATGTTAACGATCAAAAATACTCACCTTATCGTTGATCGTTGACACGTCGTTCATTTTCAAAATCTCGTTGGTTGTTGTGGACGTAGGTTGTTTGTCGTTCCTGAGGCAACACACATCGCTTAGTGTGACACTCCGGAAACGACGAACAACAGCTTACCTTCGTCCTCCGGCAACGAGGTGGGCGTGTCAATAATGCGGCTGCTCTCCGCCCCTCTGCTTCTATTGGACGCCTGCCGTGTGACGTCACTGTGATGCCGCAAGAACCGCCCCCCTTAGAAAAGAGGCGATTCACCGGCCACAGTGACGTCACTGGGAAGGTAAGTCCGTGTGACGGGGCCTAGCGATATTGTGCGTCATAGGCAGCGATTTGCCCATGACGCACAAACGACGGGGGCGTGTGCTTTCATGAGCGACATCGCTAGCGATGTCGCTACGTGTAAAGTAGTCTTTAGTCTTAGGGACATTCAGACACCCCCATTACTAACCCAGTAGATGGCAATCAGGGTATTATTTTTGGTGTTGATGTTAGCTGTGTAATGTCAGCTGGTATCAAGCCCAGAGGTTATTTATTTATTCCCTATCCACATTTGTTTGCAGGGTAATTGTCTTGCTCTTACCCCCATTTTGCTTCCTTTTGCAGCCCCTTAGCCCTTACTACAACTATTTTTCAACACAAAAGGTCGGGTCCCCATTGACTTCTATGGGGTTTGGGATCTGAAGTGAAGTTCGGTTCAAGGCCCAACCAAACTTTTAACTAAATTTCAGCTGAACCTGGTGAACCCAAACATCCATGGGTCCACTCATCCTTACACAAAAAGCTTAAATATCTGCATTTTGGGGCATTGGACACTAACTATGACTCCTGTGTGTACAAATGTCTAAACAGTAAAGAGTGTACAGAAGTCTATATGGAAGATCTGAACGAGAGCCGATCACAGAGATTTTCTATACACAGCGGAGCACATGCTGCACTGCTAGGAGCTTCGATACACCCAGGCCTTAAATATTTCTTCTGTCTTCAGTATGTATTCAGGCTATTAGATACACTAGCAGAATGCACAGTTTAGGTGAAAAAAAAGTAATCTGAAAATTTCTAGATTATTTTAATACATCTTATTAGCGCTTAGACATTTTATGTATTGATACAGAACACGAAACTTCCTTCTTAGACAAAATTGTATTTGATAAAATTCAGTCTGCCTGTTACCACCACTAGAGGGAGTCTCTGAGCTGACTACATACCAGTCTGACTGTTTATGTTTTACTAATTAACTAATCAATTCATGTTTGTATGGGAATTTTGGGTTAAATATCACAAAAATTAAGTTCAAATTGGATATATGAAGAAAATAATTAGCCAAAAATGTTGCACCCATTTTAAAGCATGATACTACAGAGACCTCTTCTCTGTGCACCCTTATTTTAGCACTGCACAGACAGAGTTTATATTTTACGTCTTAAATATGTATTATCTTAATACCTCAACTCCACGTTATAGAGATTGTGTTAAGAAGACTCTGCAGTGACATTCACTGGAAGAGATGACACCTCACTTTATCTGAAGAAAGTTATAATTAAACTGCCACACTGAGCGCCATGACCATTAACGCCCATAGCAAGATGTGACAAAATGATTTTAATGGAATATGAGAAACTAAAAAGATTTCATGAAATATCAGAGGGTTTTCTTTGAAATAATTAAAGCTTTTCTTGCGTCTGTTTGATTATTAAAGATTAAGAATTAGTGGTGGGTGAGTACTACCATGCTGCAGTGCTCGGTACTCGAATCGATCAGGTCAGACACTCGGACGGGCTCAATTCGAGTACCGAGTATAATGCATGCCTATGGGGAACTCTATCATTTTTCTGCCAGATTCCCTAAGGAGGGCTCGAAAATCACTGAAATGGGTAGAAACGCTGCTGAAATGGAATTCCTGGACGCATGTCTGACTCTCAGGTCGCTGCTGAAAATAATGTTGTCAGAGTATTACGCCATGTTTATGTACAATGCAACATACATAACCGAATCTAAAATGGATTTCACTGGAAATAAATGTTATGAAACATTCTTTCCTGGACAATGATTTGTATATAAGACAAAATAAAAAAAAGAAAAATCCCCACCTCCTCCACTCCTTAGGGGTACTTTGCACCCTGCGACATCGCTAGCCGATGATAGCGATGCCGAGCGCGATAGTACCCGCCCCGTCGCACATGCAATATCTTGTGATAGCTGCCGTAGCGAACATTATCGCTATGGCAGCTTCACACGCACTTACCTGCCCTGCGACGTCGCTCTGGCCGGTGACCCGCCTCCTTCCTAAAGGAGCGGGTCGTGCGGCGTCACAGCGACGTCACACGGCAGGCGGCCAATAGAAGCGGAGGGGCGGAGATGAGCGGGACGTAAACATCCCACCTCCTTCCTTCCGCATAGCCGGTGGAGGCAGGTAAGGAGAAGTTCCTCGCTCCTGCGGCTTCATACACAGTGATGTGTGCTGTCGCAGGAACGAGGAACAACATCGTACCTGTCGCTGCAGCAAATTATGAAAATGACCGACACTACACAGATCACCGATTTACGACGCTTTTGCGATCGTTTATGGGTGCATCTAGGCTTTGCAAGTTGCGACGTCGTTACTGGCACCGCATGTGCTTCACGTTCGATTTGACCCCGGCGATATCGCAGTAGCAATGTTGCAACGTGCAAAGTACCCCTTAGGCTATGTTCGCATTTTTGTTGTGTTTTTGCATGTCCTAATTGCTTTTAATGTTAAAAAAATGCAGCAAGAACACTGAAAGAGTTAACATTTTGCTTCTTTCAGAAACCAGCAGTTTCTTTTTCAGTCATAAAAAAACAGTCATGTGCATTAGATTTATGGAATCTCCTACGTTACAAACTTACAAAGCCTTTGTGGACAATGGAAGAGCTGCCAAAAATTAGAAGAAAGAGAGACTCCGATACACCCTGTATTACACATAAAGGTGGGCCTCATACACATTCTGTTAAAATTGTTAAGTAGGGGCACTGCTACATTCATAAACCCTTTGCACTAAGTGCAAGGGCTGCCAAAAATTAGAGGGAGGGATTGCAATACCCCCTGGAAGTCATATAGGAGGGCCTCAGACAAGTTTTTTTTACCATTTTTCTGGAGCGGGACTCCTAGACAGGTAAAGCCTCTACATTA
The DNA here is from genome assembly GCF_048569485.1 of Anomaloglossus baeobatrachus. Classification (NCBI taxonomy): domain Eukaryota; kingdom Metazoa; phylum Chordata; class Amphibia; order Anura; family Aromobatidae; genus Anomaloglossus; species Anomaloglossus baeobatrachus. Next base: position 88,454,052 of record NC_134358.1, read on the forward strand.
AGTGCAAGGTCTGCCAAATATTGTAAGGAGGGACTGCAATATAGCTAGCAAGAGACGTACAGGAGAGACTCTGATTCAATTCTGGTAGAATTTTAAAAACATTTTGACTCCAAAACTGGGAAAACCTGTGCACTCAGTGAGAGGCCTATCTGAAATTACAAGGAGGCATTGCAATAAATTAGCAAAAGATGTAGAGGGGGTAGACTGATTCAATTCTGGTACAATTTAAAAACGTATTCTTACTCCCAAACTGGGAAAATCTTTGCACTCAGTGAGAGGCCTTTACGAGTCATATCACTACTTCTGCACCAAGTGCATGGTCAATTACTGTCCATGGCCATTTTTTCAGACTCATGACCAGAGAGAGAATTTTAAAACCAGTGGTAAAGTGTATGCACTATATGAAAGGGTTGACAAAAATTAGAAGGAAGCACTCCACATATATCAGAAATCTCTGATAGGATCCGTAGAAGCCCTGGCAAGTGTGAAACAGTCGTCGTCCATACACTCTTTGCATCCTCCTGCATACATGCTCGCTGCCAATATATTTTAATGAAGCACAAAAAAATGAAATAAATTTCATACTGCTGGTGAGTGCCCCCTCTTTCTTCTTTTTCTTCGACTATTTGTACATATTTTGTTAAGACAAAGGCATAACTTGACAATTTTGGTTCGCATTTCAATAACTGTAACAAGACCCTCCACTCACTGTAGATGTCGAAACCACCATCTACACCGATTGCATGCTACATTTCTTTGAATCTTGGGCCATGGTGGCAGTGCTACTTGTATAGAATGGACATGCTACATAAAAAGCAAAGGAATGGTTGCTTTAAGAAAATAACATACCAGTAAGAAACTACCGCTGTAGCACGATGGGACGGTTAGGTTGGCACTCGTCACAGCTGCATATGCCACTTACTTTCTTGTGTATGTGGTGAGGAATTGTTCTATCTACTAAGGCATTAGGGCATGGTTGTGATGGCAACTTCTGCATCCCTTTTAACTACTGTAACATACTAGTTAAGAGCTTACTGAAAAGTGAGGTTGAAATGTTCTCCTATATTTGAAATATATATTTGAATAATAAACGCCTATGGACATAATGGTATATAACTAAGTGTGTTAAAGGAAACTTATCACCAAGGAAAATTCTGTTTACCTGGAAATGTAGGGTTAATCTGTAGATAAGAGGGTATCCTCAGCTCACCTGTTCCTCGGGCTGCCAGTCCCTGCGGGTGCATGGGATCCACCGGTAAGTCCCATCCGGTAAATATATGAATCATAAGTGATTATGATTAAGGACTCTTTGCTTTTAATATGGAAGTGCGAAACACGTAAAGTTTCCATGGGATAACTCCCTCCTTTTGTTTACACGGATGGAACCTTTTTAATATTTGCCAATAAAGCTTCGACATTTTATTCAGAGGTATTTTGTGCTGGATCCTTTCCTTCTTTTTGCCTTCATTAATCTGTAGATAAACAGCATTACAATGCTTCCTAATACCTTACTGAAAGTGACGTTTCAGTAAGAAAATATATTTCTTCCCAGGAGCCGCTGGTTTTCAGTCAATGGGGCCTACCCGCAGAGGCTTCAGTCACTGTTCAGTATACTGTGAGCACGTCTCGGAACTTTGATTGACAGCAGCTCTGCACAGATGGGCTGTACCGCGAGCTGTTAAGCAAAGTGTGTTCTTACATCTGCCACTCAGAGAAAAGTGAGTGGTTCTATAATGTACCAGGGTACCCAGATGCAACAATATGGCCTCGCCCATGACTACCGCCTTCTGGCACTTTACAGGGGCAGTAGTTGTGGATGAGAGATTGACTCTGGACACTCTGGCATGTTACAGTGTTGTGAGCGGTGACTGTAGCCAATTTGTGCATACATCTATGACTGAAAGCCGGCAACTCACAGGAGGAAATAAGACCTGTGATGTGGCTTCCGGAGCCGTAGCATGTCAATTTTTTGCAGTGGAGATGTGAGTGTTCTCTGCAGTAAGAACACAGCAAAAGACTGCAAGTGCCTGAGCCCGGATCGTGGTCACGAGCAGCTGTGGTCTCCTGCAGAGGAGACTCGCGACCCCGCAGGACAGGACCTGCCACATTCAGGGCGCAACGGATCCCGATCGTGTGCACATACAGTTAGGTCCAGAAATATTTGGACAGTGACACAATTTTCGCGAGTTGGGCTCTGCATGCCACCACATTGGATTTGAAATGAAATCTCTACAACAGAATTCAAGTGCAGATTGTAACGTTTAATTTGAAGGTTTGAACAAAAATATCTGATAGAAATTGTAGGAATTGTACACATTTCTTTACAAACACTCCACATTTTAGGAGGTCAATAGTAATTGGACAAATAAACCAAACCCAAACAAAATATTTTTATTTTCAATATTTTGTTGCGAATCCTTTGGAGGCAATCACTGCCTTAAGTCTGGAACCCATGGACATCACCAAACGCTGGGTTTCCTCCTTCTTAATGCTTTGCCAGGCCTTTACAGCCGCAGCCTTCAGGTCTTGCTTGTTTGTGGGTCTTTCCGTCTTAAGTCTGGATTTGAGCAAGTGAAATGCATGCTCAATTGGGTTAAGATCTGGTGATTGACTTGGCCATTGCAGAATGTTCCTCTTTTTTGCACTCATGAACTCCTGGGTAGCTTTGGCTGTATGCTTGGGGTCATTGTCCATCTGTACTATGAAGCGCCGTCCGATCAACTTTGCGGCATTTGGCTGAATCTGGGCTGAAAGTATATCCCGGTACACTTCAGAATTCATCCGGCTACTCTTGTCTGCTGTTATGTCATCAATAAACACAAGTGACCCAGTGCCATTGAAAGCCATGCATGCCCATGCCATCACGTTGCCTCCACCATGTTTTACAGAGGATGTGGTGTGCCTTGGATCATGTGCCGTTCCCTTTCTTCTCCAAACTTTTTTCTTCCCATCATTCTGGTACAGGTTGATCTTTGTCTCATCTGTCCATAGAATACTTTTCCAGAACTGAGCTGGCTTCATGAGGTGTTTTTCAGCAAATTTAACTCTGGCCTGTCTATTTTTGGAATTGATGAATGGTTTGCATGTAGATGTGAACCCTTTGTATTTACTTTCATGGAGTCTTCTCTTTACTGTTGACTTAGAGACAGATACACCTACTTCACTGAGAGTGTTCTGGACTTCAGTTGATGTTGTGAACGGGTTCTTCTTCACCAAAGAAAGTATGCGGCGATCATCCACCACTGTTGTCATCCGTGGACGCCCAGGTCTTTTTGAGTTCCCAAGCTCACCAGTCAATTCCTTTTTTCTCAGAATGTACCCGACTGTTGATTTTGCTACTCCAAGCATGTCTGCTATCTCTCTGATGGATTTTTTCTTTTTTTTCAGCCTCAGGATGTTCTGCTTCACCTCAATTGAGAGTTCCTTAGACCGCATGTTGTCTGGTCACAGCAACAGCTTCCAAATGCAAAACAACACACCTGTAATCAACCCCAGACCTTTTAACTACTTCATTGATTACAGGTTAACGAGGGAGACGCCTTCAGAGTTAATTGCAGCCCTTAGAGTCCCTTGTCCAATTACTTTTGGTCCCTTGAAAAAGAGGAGGCTATGCATTACAGAGCTATGATTCCTAAACCCTTTCTCCGATTTGGATGTGAAAACTCTCATATTGCAGCTGGGAGTGTGCACTTTCAGCCCATATTATATATATATATAATTGTATTTCTGAACATGTTTTTGTAAACAGCTAAAATAACAAAACTTGTGTCACTGTCCAAATATTTCTGGACCTAACTGTACCCTAAGACAGCCAGTGAGTAATATAACGCTATTTACCTGCAGATTGAACTTTTAAGTCAATAGTGTTTTCCAAGGGGACAGGTTCCTTTTACCTTCGTGGTTTCTGTTGATGACAGAACCAAGGCTGTTGTGATGGACATGTTTCAAATAAACCCAAAACAATTCTCATAGACACTATTGGATTTAAAAAGACCTATGAGGTGTTCACCAAGAATAATTAGGATGTAATATATAATTTTGTAGGGTCAGTAAGACAAACACTCTACCCTAATCGTTTTGTAGCCAATCTCATTTTGCCCTTGGCTTGGCCATTCTGGTATACTATGTTATCTGCTCTTACTCTGGGGGTGTCTCATGTCTGAAGTCCAAATTTAATGTGATCGGGAATGTCCTGGATCAAATCAAACTTCACACCCAGCTCTTGTGAACAAGAGGAGTACTGCATTCCCGTGGTAGCTTTTTTTTCCCATCGATAAGCGTGTCTGGCAGCCATAGGTAAAGTGTCGGCCTCAGTATCTGTCACGCTTCCCGGGTCCTCACCCCCGCTCCCCGGCTCACCTGCCACGCTCCCCGCTCTCCAGCCACCGGATCCCGTCCGTCCCAGGGTCCCTGGACCCCGATCCCGGCGCCCGACAGCTTCCCTGGACCTGGCCGGCTCCCCTGCGTCCTCCTCGCAGCCTCCTTCCCTGGCTTCTGGCACTCGGGCGGCGCGCATGCGCATTAGGGCGCGCGCGCGGTCACTGACCCTTTCTTAAAGGGCCAGCGTCCATTAACAGGAAATGAGGTTGCACAGGTACAGGGTATATAGGGGGTCATTGTCCAAGGGGGCGGGGCCTGATCTTCGTGTTCCCTGAGCTAGGAGTCAGGTCTCCTGGTGTTTATGTGCCTATACTCACCTATCTCTCTTTGTAGAGCCGTACCTGCCGCGCCATCCAGTCTGCCGTGTCCTGAACCCCGCACGCTGTCCGTCTGCCAACTGACAGTCCGTACCATCTCGGATCCCTGCGGTGACCCGTCATCCCGCTCCAGAGGTTCCGGACCCCGCCTACTATCATCTCGGCTTCCGAACCTGAGCTACGTCACCAGTACCACCATCTGTGACTCCGTGGTCCCAGGGACTCCTCCGCTGCCCTCACTTGCACGGACTGTTCTGCCGCCCTTCAGTGCTTCAGCTGCCGGACTCCTTACCACCATCTTAGAGTCCGGTCCAGTGGATCCACCTCCTGGGTCTACCCGACCGCCCGGCCGTGACAGTAAGATCAGGCCATGGATCCCGCTGCAGCACTATTGGCCCTGCAAGAGGAACTCCAACGCCAGCGTGAAGTCCAGACCCGCATGCTGCAATTTATGACCTCCGTGGACACCCGCCTGTACACGTTACAAGCTTCCATGACGCCTGCGGCACCCAGGTCCTCCAATGGACAATCCACGGCTCCCGCACCAGTGGCAGCCTCGTCGGGTGCTTCCCAACTCCGGTTGGCTTCACCACCTCGTTATGCTGGAGATCCCAAGACCTGCAGGGGCTTCATTAACCAGTGTTCCCTTCATTTCACGCAGCTGCCACATCTGTTCGCCTCTGACCAAGCCAAGGTCGCCTTTATAATGTCTCACCTGGAGGGCGAGGCGCTGGCGTGGATGAACCCCTTGTGGGAAAAGGAGGACCCTATGACCAAGGATCTTCAAGAGTTCCTGCAGGCCTTTCGCAGCACTTTTGACGAGCCGGGACGCGCCTCTGCGTCTGCTTCATCCCTTCTCCGCTTGCGTCAAGGAACACTGACGGTGGGCCAATACGCCATTCGTTTCCGCACGTTGGCTTCAGAACTCAGCTGGAATAATGAGGCCCTAACAGCCGCCTTCTGGGAGGGTCTCTCAAGCCGCATCAAAGACGAGTTGGCGGGCCGTGACGTGCCCTCCACCCTAGATGCCCTGATTGCCCTAGCAACTCGAGTAGACATCCGTTTTCAGGAGCGCTCCAAAGAGCTGTCTCGGGAGAGACGTCCAGTCCGGCATCCCTCTCCTCCACAGAAGACCTCCGTACCTCAGTCTTCTACCGCTGGGATTCCCGTCCACGAGCCCATGCAGATTGACCGGATACGGCAGTCCGAACAACGACGAGCAGAGCGGCTCGCTAAGGGCCTCTGCTTTTACTGTGGTGAGGACACACACCTCCTCCGTTCCTGTCCGGAAAGGCCGGGAAACTCCAAAGCCTAGGGTTGGTAGGAGAGGCCACCCTAGGTGCTGGGACTCTCTCTGATCCGGTCACATGGACCGTGCAAGTGACAACGGGAGAGACGCGGTTCACGGCTGAGGCCTACCTCGATTCCGGGGCAGCAGGCAATTTCATCCAGCAAGCCACCGTGGACAAATACCAAGTGCCTGTTATTCCACTCAACAAGCCCCTGGTGATTGCCTCTGTAGATGGGAGACCCCTTTCTGACACCATCTCCTGGACCACCAGGCCGGTTGAACTGCGGATCGGTGCTCTTCACACCGAGACCATCGCCTTCTACGTCCTCCCTCACATGTCCCATCAGATCCTGCTGGGTCTTCCATGGTTACGGGCCCACGAACCATCAGTCAGCTGGGGTACAGGCGACATCACCCGCTGGGGTTCTTCGTGTCATGAGAGATGTCTAAAATCCACACAACCCATCCGACAACCTCTGGTTCCTGAGAACCTACCGGGGCTGCCCTCGGCCTATTGGACCTTTGCGGATGTCTTTGATAAAAAGGAATCCGAGGTACTGCCGCCACATCGTCCATACGATTGTGCCATCGACCTGCTCCCTGGAACAACGCCACCACGAGGACGGATATATCCTTTATCTCCAGCCGAAACAAGGGCTATGTCTGCTTACATCTCAGAGAGCCTGGCAAGGGGATTCATTCGGAGGTCCTCCTCTCCTGCTGGAGCAGGTTTCTTCTTTGTCAAGAAAAAAGAGGGCGATTTACGCCCCTGCATCGACTACCGGGGTCTGAATCAGATCACAGTCAAAAACAAGTACCCTCTGCCGCTCATCCCCGAATTGTTTGACCGACTTAGGGGGGCTCGTGTGTTCACCAAGCTGGACCTTCGGGGTGCTTACAATCTGGTGCGCATCCGCTCTGGTGACGAATGGAAGACCGCGTTCAATACGCGCGATGGACATTATGAGTACTGCGTGATGCCCTTCGGCCTGTGTAATGCTCCTGCCGTCTTCCAAGAACTGGTGAACGACGTGTTCCGAGACCTCCTCTACACCTGTGTGGTAGTATATCTAGATGACATCCTTGTCTTCTCTCCGGACCTCTCAACCCACAGAGAGCACGTACAGCTGGTTCTACGAAGATTGAGAGAGAATCGCCTGTACGCAAAGTATGAGAAGTGTGTCTTTGAGCAGTCTACACTCCCCTTTTTGGGGTACGTCATCTCTGAGACTGGACTGCAGATGGATCCCAAGAAGGTCTCCGCCATTCTCAACTGGCCTCCCCCTTCTGGACTGAAAGCAATCCAACGCTTCCTGGGATTCGCCAACTACTACCGCCAATTCATCCCTCACTTCTCTGCTCTGACTGCTCCACTTTCCGCTTTGACTAAGAAAGAGGCAAATCCAAAGGACTGGTCGCCTGCGGCCGACGCCGCGTTTGGCTCATTGAAGCGAGCTTTTGCTTCCTCTCCTGTACTCCACCGTCCGGAGTTAAACCGCCAGTTCACCTTGGAGGTGGATGCCTCCTCCTCAGGAGCCGGAGCAGTGCTCATGCAGAAATCCTCCTCCGGGAAGATGGTGACTTGCGGATTCTTCTCCAAGGGCTTCTCAGCGTCTGAACGCAACTACACCATCGGGGACCGAGAGCTCTTGGCAGTCAAACTGGCACTGGAGGAATGGCGCTACCTCCTGGAAGGTGCAGTGTATCCCGTGATAATTTACACTGACCACAAGAACTTGGAATACCTGCGGTCCGCTCAGCGACTGAACCCACGGCAAGCCAGGTGGTCTTTATTCTTTGCCAGGTTTGACTTTCAGCTTCACTTCCGACCCGCGGACAAGAATGTACGCGCTGATGCCTTGTCCAGGTCTTTCATGCCCATGGAGCAGGAGGAAGCGACTACCCAACCCATCATCTGTCCTAGCAACATCGTTCCGGTGGCCCCTGTCACTCTAGCCCAGATACCGCCCGGGAAGACCTATGTCTCTGAGACCGACAGGCAAAAAGTGTTACACTGGGGTCATGCATCAAAAACAGCCGGCCATGCAGGCCAGAAGAGAACATGGGGTGCGATTGTACGCCATTACTGGTGGCCATCCCTTCGCACGGACGTCGCTGCTTTTGTCTCTGCCTGCTCCTCCTGTGCCAGGAACAAGACGCCCAACCACTTGCCCCATGGCCGTCTTCTGCCTCTGCCGATACCCTCAGTCCCGTGGCAACACATAGCTATGGACTTTATTACGGACTTGCCATTATCCTCCGGGCACACAGTCATATGGGTCGTGGTTGATCGATTCTCCAAAATGGCCCACTTCGTTCCTATGGCCGGACTGCCCTCAGCTCAGGAACTCGCGGAAGCCTATATACATCACATCTTTCGCTTGCATGGCTTTCCATCCCACATCGTGTCCGACAGAGGAACCCAGTTCACCTCCCGCTTCTGGAGGGCTCTATGCAAACATCTGGGAGTGACTCTGGACTTTTCCTCTGCTTACCATCCTCAGTCTAATGGCCAAGTGGAGAGGGTCAATCAAATCTTGACCTCATACCTACGTCACTATGTCAACGCCCATCACGACGACTGGTCCTCGCTTCTGCCTTGGGCTGAATTCGCCCATAACCACCACGTCAGTGAGTCATCCTCCAAATCACCCTTCCATGTTGTTTACGGACTTCAGCCCGCCGTCCCGCTGCCTATATCCCCTTCATCGGATGTCCCGGCTGCTGATACTGCTGTCCGTGACTTTGCTACCATTTGGGACTCTGTCAAGGCGTCCCTTGGGCGCGCTTCCCAGCGGATGAAGAAACACGCTGACAAGAGACGTCTGGATCCTCCGTGTTTCTCTCCTGGTGACCTGGTCTGGCTTGCTTCCCAGTACATCCGATTGAAGATACCGTCCTACAAGCTGGGTCCTCGCTACATCGGGCCGTTTAAGGTCCTCCGCAAGATCAATGAGGTATCCTACAAGCTACAGCTCCCGGCCACGATGAGGATACCCAACTCATTCCACGTCTCCCTGCTCAAGCCGGTTGTCTTTGGTCCTTTCTCCGCTGCTGCCAGTCCGGCTCCTCCACCTATTGCCGATGATGACATCTATGCGGTAAGGGATATCGTGGCCATGAAGACCGTACGAGGTCGGCAGTTCTTCCTGGTGGACTGGGAGGGGTATGGTCCTGAGGATAGGTCTTGGGAGCCCAGGGAGAACGTGGGCACTCCTCTTATCCGTGCCTTCATGTCCCGGTTGCGGGGAGGGGGGCGTGGGGGGGGGGGTACTGTCACGCTTCCCGGGTCCTCACCCCCGCTCCCCGGCTCACCTGCCACGCTCCCCGCTCTCCAGCCACCGGATCCCGTCCGTCCCAGGGTCCCTGGACCCCGATCCCGGCGCCCGACAGCTTCCCTGGACCTGGCCGGCTCCCCTGCGTCCTCCTCGCAGCCTCCTTCCCTGGCTTCTGGCACTCGGGCGGCGCGCATGCGCATTAGGGCGCGCGCGCGGTCACTGACCCTTTCTTAAAGGGCCAGCGTCCATTAACAGGAAATGAGGTTGCACAGGTACAGGGTATATAGGGGGTCATTGTCCAAGGGGGCGGGGCCTGATCTTCGTGTTCCCTGAGCTAGGAGTCAGGTCTCCTGGTGTTTATGTGCCTATACTCACCTATCTCTCTTTGTAGAGCCGTACCTGCCGCGCCATCCAGTCTGCCGTGTCCTGAACCCCGCACGCTGTCCGTCTGCCAACTGACAGTCCGTACCATCTCGGATCCCTGCGGTGACCCGTCATCCCGCTCCAGAGGTTCCGGACCCCGCCTACTATCATCTCGGCTTCCGAACCTGAGCTACGTCACCAGTACCACCATCTGTGACTCCGTGGTCCCAGGGACTCCTCCGCTGCCCTCACTTGCACGGACTGTTCTGCCGCCCTTCAGTGCTTCAGCTGCCGGACTCCTTACCACCATCTTAGAGTCCGGTCCAGTGGATCCACCTCCTGGGTCTACCCGACCGCCCGGCCGTGACAGTATCTGTGTGTATACATGCACTAGGCAGGGTGGTCATGAGAATTTACTGGGATACTTCTATGATCTGTTTTGTCTCATTGTTTCTGCTGAATGTGACATTGAAGTAAAGCAGGTAGTGAATATGTTGGGGCTCTGGACTGTGTCTGCTTCATTCTTGATAGCAGCCTCCCTGTCTGCACTCTGAGCCTTCAAGCCTTCTCCACAGACGCCTCTTGTTTTTTCCCCCCTGTTCTCTTTTATTATTGCACTTCAGCCTCTTCACAATTTCTTTTTTCCTCTTTTGTTTCAAGAGCAGATTGTCCAAATTCCTTCCCCTTTGATAAATGAAAGGAATATCTGTTTCCAGGGGTTGACGACTAGTTAATGTAGTTGTAAACAGTCTCTACAGGTCAATGGATCATGTAGGCATCTAACATCCATCATGAGAACTTCTATCTACCATTAGGCATCTTTATTCGAATTAATTAAGCACAAAATGGTCAAGTATTTCTGGGAAATCTAATATTACATTGTTATATAATGTTATATACTGCTTTTATCCATATTAGAATTATTCTCTTGTATATTAATTTTCTGTAGATGTACAAGTCTGAAGCCTGTATCTGCATTACCTTCTTCTATATAATATACAATACAGTATATAATATATTCAAAGTAATAATATTTAAAGAAAAAAAATATCCTCTGCCATAAATATGTAATTTTTAGATGGCGTAAATGCTGCTGTTCTCCTGAATCTGGTATAGTTTATTTTATTAATGAACCAAATGAGAAATCTCTACAAAATATAATCTTTATTAAATAATTTAAAATATACAAACTATACCATGTATACATATAAGAATAATAATTATTATTATATTAGAATTTAAAATATACAAACTATACCATGTACACATATATAACATGGATACAGCAACGCAGTAACACGTTAACCGCAGAGTGTGGGACATATTCCTGTACCCTGATTAGCTCACTGCCTTAAGGTTTCAATAGTCTGTGGAACCGGACTACCTTGCAGTGAGCCTGTGGTGATTTGGCTCACAGCACCTGAAGGAAATGGGGATATTTCTCCTCCAACAGAGCCATTGGAATCTCTAGGCACATAACGTGGGACACATTCCTGCACTTTGCTTAATTCCCTGGTTCAGGTTTCATTAGTCCACAGTACAAGAACTGGGCAACCTGGCAGTTTGAACCGGCGGTGGCATAGTTCATAGCATTTGAAGGATATGGGGATATTGTTCCCCCAACAGAGTCCTTGGAATTTCCTCTACTGACCTATAGTGTTCCGAGCTATGTGGACGTGGTTGTTAACTTACATACTAAGGTAAACTGGAGTCACTGTGATGACACATTACCCTGCATTACCAGGAGTGTTTTACTGGCCTTTATCAGTGTTGGCATTTTTTGGAGAGTTTGGATATCTTGTGAATTTGTTTCATACAATCAATCTGTTATTCATAAAATTTTAAAAGTTTATTTTATGTTCGTGCTCTTCTCTGTTCCTGTTTGTAAATTTATTCATCTTTAGCCAAAGAGCAAGGAGGCCTGAATCTCAAGAATTTGCCCACAAAGAATAATTGATTGTAACGCCTCCTTGGATAACAAGCCTACATTTACATAGTGGGAATATTGGCCATGTCTCAGGAATGGAAAGGTACAAATTCAGGAGAAATTACACTGCTTTAACCTCCTCTCTACTCACAGAAGGCTCTTAAGAGCCCTGGGGACTCAAGAGATAGGGGTTAAATTCCCAACTTGAGAATACCCCTTTAAGAGTTCACGTGTTGATTTATACCCTAGACGTGTACTGCTGATGACTCATCCATATCTCTAGTGTAATGCTCCTCAAATATTTTCTTCTGAGGCCTCACCAGGGTGACCAAGTTGATGCCTGGGCCTCATCATGTTTAGTAGAAGCCCATACTAGAATTAAAAATGTTATTAATTTCTCCTTAATTTTGTATAACCTTGAAAACTACAAAATTAGTTATTTATGTTGTTAAACCAGCTAGAAAAAAATGGCACAGGGTATGAGGGGATAACAGGGCATCGGTGATCTTAGACTGGTCCTCAATCTAGGGGACCCAAGCTATCCCTGATGCTGAGGATATCTGAGCCGCCTTCCTAGCCCTGTTCCTGACAAGCCCTGATCTTATACCCCTCCCCCAACCCCTGGGGAGGGCTGGGGCATGAGTGATAAAGCCGACAGAAATAGACAAACAGGGGAAAACAAATCTCTATCTTGACACACACACAGTTGAATAAGACAAAAAGAGAAGGAGCAACATAAGATCAGGGAGAAAAGAACAAGACAATTGGAAAACTCCACAACAACTACACACACTAAGCAATACAATCACTAGCAGGACTGGGATACAACAGCACATGGACCGGGTTAGCAAAAGCTATAGTCAGCATGGGAAGACAGGCTCCACCATCTTATAAAGGTGGGGAGTAATTGTGATAGGTCTCCCACAACATGTGATGCAAGAGGTAACCAGCAGGCCAGCAGAGATTAACTCCTGCAGGCCCGATCACTAATGAGCACACAGGTGGTCGATGCCCGAGCCTGTCTGTAAAACTCAAAAGCACAAGAGATGGCATAGTAGGGAGTGTAATAATGCAGTGTGAACAGTGTCAGATGCTGCCATGACATTAGGCGAGTTTAGAGCCAAACACTATGTGACAAAAATAGTGCAATTTATAATCATATGTGTGACAACCCCCTCCAGAGCTAAGGGATGCCTCACAGTTTAAGAAGCACTGATCTAGTGGGGGACATCACTAACTGCTGCAATAGGAGCTGGCTCTGATCACAGGACTTTATCCCCTTAAGTGCTATGGTGAACTTCAACTATAGCATGTAAGTGGTTAGTGAGGGGCCTCAATTTACATCTTCTCTATGGGTCCAGATTTTTCTATTTACACCTTTAATTCTAATACATGGATGTCCCCTTCCTCCAAAAATACAAAACTTTTTTTTTTTCTATTCTACCCAAATCATTATAAAATAAATAAGCAAGGTAAAAACTAATTTGACTACAGGCGGCTTTCTGTTCTGAAAATTCAGGTAATATATTCTTGCTACTAAATTGTATTTGAGGAAGTGTTATTAATTTCATATATCAAGTTGGTAGTGGCCATCTGTTCTCTCCACACTGCTTCGTCTCCCTCCATCTGCCCTGTTTTTCTTCTGCTAATCGGGTGGCAAAAGCTCAGATGATCAGGAAGTTTTCCTCTGACTTTTGATTTGTCACTCATCACGGAGCCAGCTGTGCGGTTTACGCGGCGTCGTACGGTCGTCACAGTTGAATATAAAAATTTGACGTTTCCTGCATTTTTTTCTCCCATTCTTTTGTAACTTAGAATAAACCCTACGCATTTCTGTTAGGCAGATCGCGCTTGGTCTGCAGCAACAATCCATTCTCTGAGCATAAATTTGCCTGCTTGAATATAAATGAATCTGGAAGACCTTATAATATTGGAGAATACAGACAGCAGGGAAGCATCTCAAGTGTTGAGAGATGTAGCAGCTTTACACTACAAAGAACATCAGAATAAATTGGTGTGAAGCTTTATTTTGTAGAAATTACACTCGGGGTGTTGTTGGTTGGAGATGTTGTCTACAACTTTTTATTATCATGGATACTTTAGGCAAAATTGAATCATATCAGTCATTTTGAAACAAAAATGAAAGAAAAAACAAAGTCAACATTGCTAATATTGGATGAGTCAATGGGGTACTGTACACGTTGCGAGATCGCTAGCATCGGCTAGCGATGTCCAGCGCGATAGTACCCGCCCCCGTCGCACATGCGATATCTTGTGATTGCTGCCGTAGCGAACATTATCGCTACGGCAGCTTCACACGCACATACCTGGTCGGCGACTTCGCTGTGACCGCCGAACAATCCCTCCTTCAACGGAGAGGTGCGTTCGGCATCACCGCGACGTCACTAAGCGGCCAGCCAATAGAAGCGGAGGGGCGGAGATGAGCGGGCGTAACATCCCGCCCACCTTCTTCCTTCCGCATTGACGGTGGACGCAGGTAAGGAGATGTTTGTCGTTCCTGCGGCTTCATACACAGCAATGTGTGACGCCGCTGGAGCGACGAACAGCATCGTACCGGTGGCAGCAGCAATATTAAGGAAATGAATGACGTGTCAACGATCACCGTTTTGGAATGATTTTGCGATCGTTGATCGTTGCTCATTAGTGTTACACGCTGCGATGTCGATACCGGCACTGGATGTGCGTCACTAACGACGTGACCCCGACGATATATTGGTAGCGATGTTGCAGCATGTAAAGTACCCCTAAGGGTTAAGCACCCTTTCCTTCCTGGTTGAAGGCTGTAGCTGTCAATCTCAGGTGTGGCTCTTTGGGATTCCTTCCCTTCCCTATTTAAGGCATATGATATGATCTCATTAAATAGGGTGTTTTCCCTTGGACACCAGCACTATTTGGGTCTGCAGTGTGCTATTTATCAATAGGATCTCCTCTTTGAATCAACCATTAGGCTACATAGGGTTTTCCTGAACCCCCATTGTAGTTTACTATTGGCCTCCTGAGGAACCCACTTCTGGGAGAAACGTGTTGAGGCTTGAAATTACCATTCTGTTCACATCAATGAGATATGTTTTTTATTTTTCCACCCTACTGTCCACCCACCACACTAATTTGTTTGTTGCACTTATCTTAGGCACTGCACCTTTTTTCCGGCAGGGACATCAAGGGCAGCAGGGAGAGTCGTCACGGAGTGGGGGCACCATATCACATTTTTAGGTTGCCAACCCCCACTGTTAGGCAGTGCACAGATAGGTGCAGCTATTGAGGTCTAGTAATCTATCCTGTGCACTTTTAGTAATCACGGTGTGGTTTTAAGTGATTTAATAAAGTATTTAAGTTTTATAGGGACAGTCTATGTGCATGTATATTGTTATTCCCTAGCTGTTATCTAATATATATATAAAGCTGAATGTGTGTATGTATGTATGTATGTATGTCTGTGTGTGTGTGTGTATGTCCGGGATTGGCATCTGCACCGTCGCAGCTAGAGCCACAAAATTTTGCACACTCACACATCTGGACCCTGAGAGCGTCATTGGCTATGTTGTGAGGTGCAATTTTAACCCCGCGCGTTCCAATTTACCAATCAATTTTGCCCCTATCTACATAATGGGGAAAAAGTGAAATGAAAAGTGTATCCGCACCGTCGCATTTACAATCACGAAATTTTGAACAGACACCTCAGGGAATGTTGTAGACTATGTTTTGACAGGAAAATTTAACCTCGCGCTTTACAGTTACTCTCCAAAAAACATGTCTTCATTAAAGTAAATGGAGCCTGGAACTACAGGTTATTAGTAGGAGCTGTGATTGGTTGTTATAGGAACAAAAGACATAGTATAAGAAGCTTATATGTGAAGTAATAAGATGTCGGTGGGGAGACGGATAGAGAGAGACAGACAGAGAGACAGACAGAAACAGACAGAGAGACAGACAGAGAGACAGACAGGGAAAGAGACAGAGAGATAGAGACAGACAGGGAAAGAGACAGACAGAGACAAACGGTGAAAGAGACAGACAGAGACAGACAGAGACAGACGGTGAAAGAGACAGACAGAGACAGACGGTGAAAGAGACAGACAGAGACAGACCTGGAAAGAGACAGACAGAGACAGACCTGGAAAGAGACAGACGGTGAAAGAGACAGACAGAGACAGACCTGGAAAGAGACAGACAGAGACAGACCTGGAAAGAGACAGACCTGGAAAGAGACAGATGGGGAAAGAGACAGACCTGGAAAGAGACAGATGGGGAAAGAGACAGATATAGAAAGAAACAGACAGACAGGCAGACAGGGACAGAGACAGGCAGACAGGGAAGGAGGAGACAGCCAGAGAGACAGAAAAAGATAGATGGGGAAAGACACAGACCTTGATAGAGACAGACGGGGAAAGAGACAGAGAAATAGAGACAGACAAGGAAAGAGACAGACAGAGACAGGCAGACAGGGAAAGAGACAGACAGGAAAAGACACAGACAAAGAGACGGGAAGACAGATGGGGAAAGAGACAGACCTGAGAAAGAGACAGACCTAGAAAGAGACAGATGGGGAAAGAAACAGAGAGATAGAGACAGACAAAAAAAAGAGACAGACAGAGACAGGCAGACGGGGAAAGAGACAGACAGGGAAAGGGACATACGGGGAAAGAGACAGACCTGGAAAGAGACAGATGGAGCACATTACTTGGCTAATTTAGTTAAATCTGTGTGGAATATCTGTGGTGTTGAAATATATGTTGTGAAATGCTTCTATTAGCTTAGTTTTTGCCTTTTTGCAGAATAAATTTTTGTTAATACATTCCATTTTGTTAACAACAGTTATTAACCCGGGCGAAGCCAGGTAGTATAGTACAGCTAGTCTAATATATAAAAACGAGAAGGCCTGCGGAGACACCATCACATGTTTCTCAACGCTGGCAGGAAACTAGCCAGGTCTTTCACCGGGAAGGAACAACCACGGGAAGGTCAGTCTCCAGTCAAGGAGACCACGTATGCCAAACATGGTATCCATCCACAGACAGCTGTTTCGGGGTATTTGCCCCTCATCAGTGTGGAGTAGGAAACTGGCTAGTGGGAGCAATGCCTAGTAGAAAACTACATAAGCAAGGATGGTTGACCTTAGGGAGATCAACATGCAACACCGCAGAGACACCATCACGTGTTTCTCAACGCAGTGAGTCTAGAACAATGCCCCCTAGGAAATATTCAAAACAAGAAAGCCTGCGGAGACACCATCACATGTTTCTCAACGCTGGCAGGAAACTAGCCAGGTCTTTCACTGGGAAGGAACAACCACGGGAAGGGCAGTGTCAAGTCAAGGAGACCACCTATGTCAAACATGGTATCCATCCACAGACAGCTGTTTCGGGGTATTTGCCCCTCATCAGTGTGGAGTAGGAAACTGGCTAGTGGGAGCAATGCCTAGTAGAAAACTACATAAGCAAGGATGGTTGACCTTAGGGAGATCAACATCCAACACCGCAGAGACACCATCACGTGTTTCTCAACGCAGTGATTCTAGAGCAATGCCCCCTGGGAAATATGTATGTATGTGTGTATGTATGTGTATGTATGTGTATATGTGTGTATGTCCGGGATTGGCATCTGCACCGTCGCAGCTATAGTCACAAAATTTTGCACACTCACACGTCTAGACCCAGAGATCGTCATAGGCTATGTTGTGAGGTGAAATTATAACCCCGCGCTTTCCAATTTACCAATCAATTTTGCCCCTATCTAAATAATGGGGAAAAAGTGAAACGAAAAGTGTATCCGCACCGTCGCATTTGCAATCACGAAATTTTGCACAGACACCCCATGTGACCCAGGGAACGTCGTAGACTATGTTTTGACAAGAAAATGTAACCCCGCGCTTTACAGTTACTCTCCAAAAAACATGCCTCCAGTAAAGTAAATGGAACCTGGAACTACAGTTTATTAGTAGGAGCTGTGATTGGTTGCTATAGGAATAAAATACATTCATAGTTTAAGAAGCTTATATGTGAGGTAATAAGATGTTGGTGGGGAGACGGATAGAGAGAGACAGAGAGAGACAGAGAGACAGACAGAGACAGAGAGATAGAGACAGACAGGGGAAGGAACAGACAGAGACAAATGGTGAAAGAAACAGACAGAGACAGACCTGGAAAGAGACAGACCTGGAAAGAGACAGACCTGGAAAGAGAGAGACGGGGAAAGAGACAGACGGGGAAAGAGACAGACGAGGCACATTACTTGGCCAATTTAGTTAAATCTGTGTGGAATATCTGTGGTGTTGAAATATATGTTGTGAAATGCTTCTATTAGCTTAGTTTTTGCCTTTTACTAATTATATTTCTATCTATTTGTTTTGTGGTTTTTATGTGCAGAATACATTTTTGTTAATACATTCTATTTCGTTAACAGCAGTTATTAACCCGAGCGAAGCCGGGTAGTACAGCTAGTCACATATACAGTCATATGAAAAAGTTTGGGCACCCCTATTAATGTTAACCTTTTATCTTTATAACAATTTGGGTTTTTGCAATAGATATTTCAGTTTCATATATCTATTAACTGATGGACTAAGTAATATTTCTGGATTGAAATGAGGTTTATTGTACTAACAGAAAATGTGCAATCCGCATTTAAACAAAATTTGACCGGTGCAAAAGTATGGGCACCTCTACATAAAAGTGACATTAATATTTTGTAGATCCTCCTTTTGCAAAAATAACAGCCTCTAGTTGCTTCCTGTAGCTTTTAATGAGTTCCTGGATGAAGGTATATTTGACCATTCCTGTTTACAAAACAATTCCAGTTCAGTTAAGTTTGATGGTCGCCGAGCATGGACAGCACACTTCAAATCATCCAACAGATTTTCAATGATATTCAGGTCTGGGGACTGGGATGGCCATTCCAGAACATTGTAATTGTTCCTCTGCATGAATGCCTGAGTAGATTTGGAGCGGTGCTTTGGATCATTGTCTTGCTGAAATATCCATCCCCTGCATAACTTCAACTTCGTCACTGATTCTTGCACATTATTGTCAAGAATCTGCTGATACTGAGTTGAATCCATGCGACCCTCACCTTTAACAAGATTCCCGGTGCCGGCATTGGCCACACAGCCCCAAAGCATGATGGAACCTCCACCAAATTTTACTGGGGGTAGCAAGTGCTTTTCTTGGAATGCCGTGTTTTTTTTGCCTCCATGCATAACGCCATTTTGTATGACCAAACAACTCAATGTTTGTTTCATCAGTCCACAGGACCTTTTTCCAAAATGTAACTGGCTTGTCCAAATGTGCTTTTGCATACCTCAGGCGACTCTGTTTGTGGCGTGCTTGCAAAAATGGCTTCTTTCGCATCACTCTCCCATACAGCTTCTCCTTGTGCAACGTGCGCTGTATTGTTGACCGATGCACATTGACACCATCTGCAGCAAGATGATGTTGCAGGTCTTTGGAGGTGGTCTGTGGATTGTCCTTGACTGTTCTCACCATTCTTCTTCTCTGCCTTTCTGATATTTTTCTTGGCCTGACACTTCTGGGCTTCACAAGAACTGTACCTGTGTTCTTCCATTTCCTTACTATGTTCCTCACAGTGGAAACTGACAGTTTAAATCTCTGAGACAACTTTTTGTATCCTTCCCCTGAACAACTATGTTGAATAATCTTTGTTTTCAGATCATTTGAGAGTTGTTTTGAGGAGCCCATGATGCCACTTTTCATAGGAGATTCAAATAGGAGAACAACTTGCAAGTGGCCACCTTAAATACCTTTTCTCATGATTGGATACACCTGCCTATGAAGTTCAAAGCTCAATGAGGTTACAAAACCAATTTAGTGCTTTAGTAAGTCAGTGAAAAGTAGTTAGGATTGTTCAAATCAAAAAATTGATAAGGGTGCCCATTCTTTTGCACCGGTCAAATTTTGTTTAAATGCGGATTGCACATTTTCTGTTAGTACAATAAACCTCATTTCAATCCAGAAATATTACTCAGTCCATCAGTTATTAGATATATGAAACTGAAAAAGCTGTTGCAAAAACCCAATGTGTTATAAAGAAAAAAGGTTAATATTAATAGGGGTGCCCAAACTTTTTCATATGACTGTATGAGTCATGTGATATGATCACATGATGCCTGTGATAGAAACTGAATCCTCATTTCTATGTGGTCCACTTTGGAAGGAGCTTGGTCTGGAAGAAGTATTTTCTGTTGTGTACAGCAGTGGTGTTTGCTGCACTGAAGCCGCCTGGAGTGTTTTTCCTAGCATGTCTATTTCCCCTGTTTGTATTCCTACCCTTGTGTTTCTGTATTGTAGTGGCGAGTCTAGTGATCTTGTCAGCCTGCTCACTAGTCAGGGTAAGTATAGGACCAGCTGAGGGAATAACGTATCCTGTTGCCAACAGGTTGAAAGAACCTGTGTAATGTTGCTAGGGAGCTCTGGAAACAGCTTGAGGTGAGTTCAGGAGGTGTCCCCTCACCCATCTCCCTAGTGGCAGGGACCTCTGTTGTATTGTGACCTCTGTGTACCCTGTGTGTTGTAACATCTTCTGGGGTTTACCAGGCACTAGGTAAACCCTGCTAGTCACGTGCGTGACAGATACACAACAACAACAAAATGGTAAAATTGAAAACTATTTAGAGAGTTGCTTAAAAGGGTATTCCCATCTCCAAGGTCCTATCCCAATATATAGTAGTTGTAATAATAATAATAATAATAATAGCAACTACTTCCAATTAGAAATATTGTACAGTTCTCCTGATTAGCCATGTCTCTTACTTCATGTGCAGGGCATTGCAGCTTAGGTATCCAAGATTACGACAACAGCAACTGTCACGATATGAGTGGAAGTAACCATGGATACCCAAGTTGCAATGCCCTGCACATGAGGTAAGAGATATGGCTATATCAGGAGAATTATACTACATTTCTAATTGGAGGTATTTGCTAATATTATTATTACCGCTACTACATATTGAGGTAAGGTCTTGGAGATAGGAATACCCCTTTAACTTTGCATTTAGGAAGCAAATAAACAATAATTTAAAAAAATTCTGTGTAAAGGTGTACTTGACGTTTCATATAGACTAGTCCTCTTATAAAAGTAGCTAAATTATTTTTATGGTGTTTATTATATAAAGAATATTTTGAAAGACTTTGATAATATATTATCCACTTGTTATGTTATGATATGGCTCATAAAGTAGTGTTAGCTCTCATCCTTACTTTTTGAGAAGTGTGAAAACACAGTGCCATTTTGCAATGGAGAATCACAATCCCATATTCTCTACGACATTGAACATGCAAAACTGTGAAATCTTCTGGTTGTATAGATAACACTTACGCAGCTCGTTTACAAAGTTGCTGCTTTTGCAGCCTTCCTGTATTATCTGCAGATGGAAGTGTCCTATAGCCACTCAGCCGGGATCAGTGTATAGGTCCCTATAGACGAGAATGTTGACTTCTTAGGGTTGTGCAATGTTATGTTTTCTATTCATTGAGAGAAACTACAAAACTTCAAAAGCACATCTCGTCTCACAAAACAACAAGCCCTCACACGGCTATTCCAAAGGAAAAATAAAAGAGTTATGGCTCTTGGCATAATGGGAGTAAAAGACGAAAGCTTAAAAACAAAACTTGCCCGTTTCTTAAGACGTATATTCGGTGCTGTATTGCTTAGAAATTATTTTTCAAGTGATGCAAGAATATGAATAATAATCTGTCACTGGAATAATGATAGCTTCTTTACTGCTATGTTCTCAATATTTACCAAGTTACATCAAGTCTAAGAAACGTAAACCTAATATCAAATGAATAATATCAGTCATAAGTTTTGGCAAAATTGCCACTTATCTTGGTACTGTTTCGGATTGGGGGGATGAATGTCATATTACTATGTCTAAGTTACATCATTGGAGAGAATTGGGATATATCGAGAGGGGGAGTACATATTGCCAGTCTTGGAGTCAGCTTACAACATAGTGCTTATGATAGCCTAAACATGTGCCGACAATGCAACATGCAACAAAGGCGACTCAACTGATACAGGGTGATGGGAAAGGAATGGGTAACCAGAAAGCAGTACAGAAAATAAAGGCAAAACAAATCAGATCACAGTTGAACAATCACTGTTACAATCGACTGACCGGGTGCATACAATCACTGATAAAGGCTGTTAAACAGATTCCCTTAATAATACCCAATCCCAGTCCTTCCGTCAGGGGAACGTCAGTGTCACCCTACTTGTTGTCACGGTCTACAATTAAACCAGTGATCCCTAAACTCTAAATAGGTATATCTATGTTAACAGAACACTGAGATTGGAAAAATTGCAATATGCTTCTTTACGTTCTCAGGTTGGCTTTAGTATTTATTACTCTCTCTAATTACCGTACACCAAGGTTGGCAATAATGCCTCAGCTTAACGGAACGCTGCACTGGGGCAAATCTTCGTTTTCTAGTCTACAGTCCTTGGTATCCAATCTTCGGTGCTTGACCTCATAGTCCAGTCCTTCTCTGGTGATGATGCTCTATGTTCTGACTTTGGTGCTTGACCACATAGTCTGGTCCTATTCTGACAACATATTTAAGGTTCGGTTTACAGGTTCCTCTGGTGATGCTATTTGGTGTTCGGGCTTCAGGTTCTCTGGTGATCTTATTTGGTGTTCGGTCTTCAGGTTCCTCTGGTGATACGATTTGGTGTCCAGTCTTCAGGTTCCTCTGGTGATGCTATTTGGTGTTCGGTCTCCAGGTTCCCCTGGTGATGTTATTTGGTGTTCGGTCTTTGGGGTCCTCAGGTGATGGTATTTAGTGTTCGGTCTTCAGGTTCCTCTGGTGATGGTTTTTTGGCGTTCAGTCTTCGGGTTCCTCTGGTGATGGTATTTGGTGTTCAGTCTTCGGGTTCCTCTGATGATGGAATGGCTCAGGTTGCCATTGAACTCACTATTTATTGGGATGCTTCCCTCTACACAGAACATGGGCCTGCTCTGCTATGTACATGTTATCTCCCCTGGTAGTCATGGTGCAAACTCCACCTCCTTGCAGCTGGTCAAACCTTTTACATTTTGTGACTGTGCCACAGTTGTCACCTGACATGGCATTCCACCTAACTCTTCCCTCAAGGAAACACGCTCTCTGCAGTTTAGTTTCTGGTTCAACGATAGAGGGTGATGTTGGTCGTCTGCAGCTGCCAGGGAGCATCGAACATGGGTGCCTTCTTTCTGCCATCACCTTACATTAGTGCCATCCTACGTTATTGCTTCTATGTCAAGTTCAGCCTGCAACATTGAATCTATTCAACAGCTATAACAGAGCCAACCTACAAAGCTAGGCTAATAAAGTGTTTTCTGTGCAAGTCAAGAATAGACAGTTCCTCTTGTGACTGGCCACACTCTATATTTTACCATTAAAAGCAGGAACCATCTGATATCATATTTAATTCAAACTATGGCACATCTCATCAGGGCTGGGAACTTCTACCAGCACAGCATTGTGACATTGCACACTGCAGCCATATGCCACCTAGTTTAACATTGTTAAAGAATTGCTTTTGCCTAAAGGCTACTCCTATAATACACGCTTTTCTGTGGGGCATATATGAATAGTCTATATTTAACCAGTCTGAGCAAAACTTGCAGAATATGTAAAATATGTGAAAGTATAATATGGTTATAATATTGTAAATATAATGTTACTTTTACTACTGATGATGATGATCTGAAGACGATAAAGCCTTCATTAGGAACCAAAACATCCACAAAGGCAGACAGGATCTGCTAATGGACTGTCTATGATTAGAAAAGAATGATCTACAAAATATTAATGTCACTTTTATGTTGAGGTGCCCATACGTTTGCACCTGTCAAATTTTGTTTAAATGTGGATTGCACATTTCCTGTTAGTACAATAAACCTCATTTCAATCCAGAAATATTACTCAGTCCATCAGTTATTAGATATATGAAACTGAAATAGCTGTTGCAAAAACCCAAATTGTTATAAAGAAAAAAGGTTAACATTAATAGGGGTGCCCAAACTTTTTCATATGACTGTAAGTTCAATTCTCAAAATCCATCGACAAATGTTAATGCAAATAAGCATGCAAGTTCAGGGGATTTGGCCAACACATGTCTCTGGGGTCTATCAACCTTTCTCTTCCTACCGCCGGCAGTATGTAAGGTACTGTCAGTGACAAAAATGATGAGTGTAACGTGCTGTAGGGAGGTGATTGTGGATGAGGCGCTTGTTTTCTACGTCCTGGCATGCTACAGAAAGATGGGGTCCTGGCTGTGTGTGTGTGGTGGTACTGTTGCTGCTGTGAACACCTTTAGGTGTAGCTCTGTCATATTCTGTGTGGCCACAGACCCCTTTATGCACAAGATGAGATAGCCAGACAAGTTCACTAAAACAGTCATTTTTACTGAAGAACAAAACTTATGTACAAGGTGTAGTGTAGTTCTCTTCTGCGGAATAAGGATGCAGATGTATATTGGTGCTTGACGTTGGCACAGTACTTGTAAATGTTTCAGATGAACAGCATAGCCATAGGGGTAACTCCATAGTCTTAGGAAAAAATGTAAGGGCACTCTTGCTAGTTACCACCTTACTAGATGTACCACCAGTCTGGCCGAATCCATCTTCTCTTCATGACTTTCCTCCATTACACTTTTGCTGCATAACATCTAGTCCAGTGCTAAAGTGTTCCCACCCACCTGCTTCAGAGAACTGCCACCACTGTATGTAACGCTTGCTCCCTTGTCCTCGTCGCACACACTCACAAAGTTGTTTTCTTCCTGTGAGGATGCCTCACGTTTCTTTCGCACACCAACAACTAACTCATGAAACAGGAACTGACTACACTGGTTTCTATTACTCCTGCCCGCTATGGGCTGGCCCTACAGTTAACCCTGTCATACCTGACTAACAGTTACTGCAGCCTACAGGAGGATAGAACATGCAGTGAATCACATTTCACATTTGTAATGGGATTTTGACCTAAAGTAGGAGAAAAAAAACTTTCCGAAATGCATTAATAAATAAAGTCACCATTCATTTTTTGTAGAGTTTACTTCTATTCATGGCAGCGTGGCATTAACCCTTCCTGCACCATTACAAATCTACCATTCAATAAAACACAGGGATCTTCAGAGGGGGTGCAAGAGCTCTTTACCACCCCCTCATAGATGCCTGCGTGAGATTTCAGGTGGGGGCACGAGAGACAGAAAAGAATGGTCAGATTTATTTCTATTGTGCCAACATATTCCGCAGCGTTTTATAATTGAGAGAGTACATGTCCAAACAATAAAGACATTGGAGACTTAAGGTCCCGTCACACGCAACGACATATCTAACTATATATCGCCGGGGTCACGGATTCCGTGACGCACATCCGGCATCGTTAACGGCGTTGTTACGTGTGACACCAACGAGCGACCATTAACGATCAAACGTTATCGTTGATCATTTACACGTTGTTTATTTTCAAAAAATCGTTGATTGTGGAGGGCGCAGGTTGTTCGTTGTTCCCGAGACAGCACACATCGCTACGTGTGACACCTCGGGAACGACGAACTACAGCTTACCTGCGGCCGCCGGCAATGCGGAAGGAAGGAGGGGGCGGGATGTTACGGCCACTCATCTCCTCCCCTCCGCTTCTATTGGTCGGACGCTTAGTGACGCCGCTGTGATGCCGCATGAACCGCCGCCCCCTTAGAAAGGATGCGGTTCGCCGGCAACAGCGCAGGTAAGTCCGTGTGATGGCTCCAAACAATATTGTGTGCCACGGGCAGCGATTTGCCCGTGATGCACAAACGACGGGAGCGGGTACGCTCGCTAGCGATATCGCTGCGTGTGACGGGGCCTTTACACATAATTCAACAAATTAAATGAGAAGAGTAAGCAAACAATTCATAAGGAAGTGGGGGAGATGCAAAAGTAAAAAGTGCTTGTGCTATATGGTTCGACATGTTTATAATAAATAAGGATAATTATTTAAACTGCAAGAACTGATCACCAGCCATTATAGGTATATGTCCATATACCAAGTGCATATAGAGGGCATATAGTGTGAGGGATTAGAAGGATTAGATTCTGAGGAATATACAGAAAGTAGACCTGAAAACAGATTAGTGAGGTGATGTCATGGGCCACTCTAAAAAGATGTGTTTTAAAGCACACTTAAAGAGGTGGACACTAGGAGTGAAACGTATTATCTGCGGCAATGGATTCCAATATAATGCACCCGAAAGGTTTTGCAGATAGAAGTGGGAAGTTTGGATTCTAAAAGAATGTGAATAACCATAAAAGAAATTTGAACCATATATTATGTTTTTCTGATGCTTAAGATAAAGCAAGGGGGCTATTCCACAATATTAGCAAGTAGAAAAAAAAATAAAAATAAAGGGTCTTATAAGTACCTATCACCTGGGTTGCCAATTTCACTTTTTATAATTTCTGGACAGCTTATCAAAAAATCATGGACAAAAAATACTTTTTAGGAACACATTGTAAAACCATAATAAATCATTATGATTCATGTCTATAGCTCGTAGTTCTGATAAGAAGACATCAGTTGCTTGTAAACTGTAAAATGGTGATAATTACAGTCAATATTATCTGTACAAATCTCTTCAGCTTCAAAAAAAATCACGGATATCTTAATTTTTTTAAGGACAAGAAATAAAAGTGCTTTATTTTTAAGGTCTTTCCAGGACTTAACAGGAATTTCCAGGACTGTTGGTAATCCTGCCTCTCACCAGTCTGTGGTTGCAGTTTTCATTTAAAAAACGCTGATTTTACTAAATCTAATATATAAAGCTGAGTGTATGAGTGTATGTGTGTATGTGTGTGTATGTGTGTGTATGTCCACTAAAGGAATCCGCACCGTCGCATTAACAATCACAAAATTTTGCACAGACACCGCATGTGACTCAGGGAGCATCATAGACTATGTTTTAATGGGAAATTTTAACCCCGCGCTTTACAGTTATTCTCCACCAATTAGACAATTCGGTTGTGCATGTAACACACAACCACATGGTGTTGCGCTTCCACTGTAAATGAATATAATGTTCTGCATGCGTGCCGGATCCAGCATCCGGCGAAATGCCAGATGTGTGAAACGGGCCTAAGCCCCCACTAGAGGAGGCATCACAAGTGCAGGAGGAGCAAATTACACACACACTTCCAAACATGGAAAGGGCAATTGCTTGATGATAAAACTGCACACTGATGGCTTGCATAGAGCACTGTTCACACGTGCAGATGCACAGTCACAAGCCCGCAGCCTATTAGGTGACGCCCATACTATTAGATCAGGTGGGCTGCCAAGCCCATTAATTTTTTGGACGTGTGTGTGTGTGATTTGCTCCTCCTGCACCTGTGATGCCTCCACTTAGTGGGGGCTTAGTTGCATCCTGCTAGAGTACAAGTTTTTGGCCTGGGCGATGTACACACTCCAGCCCATCTTTGCTGTAAGTAATGCTTATTTTTTGGAGGATATTTATTCCTCTTTTTGTTGTTATTTTTATATTTAGTGTAGGGACTTACAAGCATGAGGTTCCCATGACGAGGATTGTAGGCTTCCGTATTCTGGCCATAATACCAACTAAAACCTCATATTTTTTGTACAGGATGCAGCCAGGCCCTTTTCTGTTGGGCCTTGCATTTTAGAGTTTTTGTCCCTGCATGGTACACAGATGGGGTACGGCTTGGCAGCCTGCCTGATCTAATAGTATGGGTGTCACCTAATAGGCTGCGGTCTTGTGACTGTGCATCTGCATGTGTGAACAGCGCTCTATGCAAGCCATTAGTGCGCAGTTTTATCATCCAGCAATCGCCCCCTCTGTTTTTTGGAAGTGTGTGTGTGTGATTTGCTCCTCCTGCACCTGTGATGCCTCCACTAGTGGGGGCTTAGCTGCATCCTGCTAGAGTACTAGTTTTTGGCCTGGGCGATGTACAACTGCAGCCCATCTTTGCTGTAAGTAATCCCTATTTATCAAATAACTAGAATAAATTTGTTTTGTAGTTAATTATTACAAATGAGCGGATCAATCCATGGAAAATTTAATATGAGTCAAATTTCCTGAAATTTGTGGTTTTTGAACAGTTTGATAGTCAATTTGTGATTTAAACAAAGAATACAAATTGACCTGCACCATTTCCAACTCTGCTGAAGCATCAGAGCGTAAGTTAATGTATTTTTGTGGCTGCGTGGGCCTTCCCGTAATGTCCTGCATTCTAGCAAATTATCACACCATGTACAGTGGTGGTCAGTACCTCTGCCATCACAGATCAGTGGTTCTCAGTGGAGCACAGCTTGTATGGCAGAGTCGTTTTCCACCTCCAGAGTCACTGGGTATTTCTCTTCTGCAGATTGTAAAATCATATGGTTAGCGGGGTCCTCACTCTTTTCTCCAGAATGCAAGCTCCTATGGTCAGGGTCTTCTATCTTTCCTGTACAGTGTAAATCTTATTTTACAATGAGGTTCTGTGACATGTATAGGGACAGGCTCAGGGTTAGCTCTTACTTTACCATCTGCAACCATGCACTTTAAACTTAGTTTTTCCTTTGGGCACATTAAGGGTTAATCCCTTCTCTGGTGCAGCAGCAGACTTGCTCAGCTTGCAGCAGTTAATCAACTTCTCGCCTGGATGTAAGCCCTCTGACTCCTGGACTTGGTGCTGGTTATTCTATTCAGTTAGGAGCTAGCTTGGGAGCAGAGAGGACATAGTTGTTGCTGCTGTTGCTGTCTGCTGTGGTTTGTTGCAAGTTGTTTTATTTTTGAACTACCTCCTATTCCTTGTTATCCCTTACCCGTATAACTTTGATTGTTCCCTGGTGTAGGTTTTAGGTGTGTATGAGTTATATTTTACCCCTTTCTGTAATTCGGTGTTGCAGGGGTTTTTGCAGGGGATCTTTGTCCTGGTCAGTCCCCTTGGTGGTGGGTGGTGCGGTGGGAACTTGTCATCAGGGTCAGGACAGGAGTCAGGGCCAGGTCAGGGGGCCAGACCTCCCTACCTTCACGGGTATCTCCAGGTGTGAGGGTGAGCTCAGGGTTCTCCATAGATTACTCTATCTTCCCTGGTCATCTGTTACAACTGATCCCTGACAAGTTCTTCTCTCCAATATGTGTATTTTACAGGCAATTACAAGCTTTAGTCTATGTGCACACTGTACGTTTTTGGTGCAGATTTGTCACAAATCTGCATGCTTATCTTTATCCAGCTTTACTAGCAAAGTCAATGAGAATTCTGAAGTGCTGTGCGCACATTGGTTATTTTTCCTGGCAGATTTGGTGCAGAAAATAATCTGAAGTGTGTCAATTGTTGGAGGTATTTTTTTGCCTGCGTTTTTTAGCCCTTCCACCCATTGATTTCATTAAGAAATAAATATGGCACAAACATGCACCAAAAATGCATGCGTTTTTTTTGGTGCGTTTTTCTGGCAGAAGGTGCTGTTTTGATGCAAAAAATTACTACACCAAATACTCAACGTGCGCACATATCCCTTACAGTATTGGATTGCACCTAGAAAAAAATCAGCAAAGCCAGCAAGTTCAAAATTCGAACATTCCGGTCATCACTAATTGTTATACATGAGCTATTAATGAAGTCTAAATTGGATTATGCTCTCTTCACCAGTGTTGAGCGAGTAGTTGACTATTCATAGTCGCCATGCTGTTAGCGAGTACTGTCCGCTACTCGCATATTCGTTAACTTACGAGTAGGGGCGCAATGTAAGTCAATAGGAAATACTCGCTAAGTAGCAAGTAACCCAAAAGCCATACTATTCACTACTTGCAAAAAGAGTACGGCTTTTGGGTTAATCACTACTTAGCGAGTATTTCCCACTGACTTACATTGCGCTCGCTACTCGTAACGACTATGCGAGTAGCGGACAGTAATTGCTAACAGCATAGTGAGTACGAATAGTTAACTACTCGCTCAACACTACTCTTCACTCAACCAGGCACCGACATAGCTATGATCAAACTTCATAGATTTAATGAGCATTTTCTGCTGCAAACGGGGATACAGTATATGGCAGAAATCCAATAGATATACGATCCACTAAGAAGACTATGTATTGGTAACTCTTTATAAAATATTTTAAAAATATATTGTAGCTGTACATTTACACTTACATATACTCTAGTTATACTTTTCTGCCACTTTGTGCTTTTTTATCTCCAGCAGTGACACAGTTAAACTTCATTTGACACCGAAAAGTCAAAAAGCTAATTTATTCTGAACTGTTCACAAATTACCATTGTTTACCGCTGTGTGTACATGGGTGATTACTTTAAATCAAAATGTAAGACTGAGATATGAAAACCCTTTCGTCGCCTGCTGTGCATTTTTGTCTTTGATTTTCTGGACCATGAAGAGTGATTTCTGATATGTGTGTTCATGTTAATGACAGACGACACAAAGGCGCGCACTGAAGGTCCTCCTAGCAACATAACGACAAGGGTGCGGAACATGGGATTTCAACATGTTGGACAATATACCAACATATGGTGCGCACAGCATTGTGGGATCGGCCTGACCCTGATAACGGCTCAGATAACAGGTGGCTCTAATTATTTTGATGGAAGAAAACAAAATGTAGCAACGATAGATGTGACATCACTAACGCGATAAATTGATTTGTACATAGTAATGCAGTTACATAGATACAGATGTGTAGCACAAGTGTACAGAATGATGATACCATAAGATTTATAGAGTGACCAAAACCACGTGGTCCTGGTCTCTGTGTACGTAAAATATCAATCCTGCAAATATACTGCATGAAAACACTTTATTGTCTATGGCAATAGTACTAGAATTTTTCACACGTTGGTATATTACCCCTAGCCACTGTCTGCAGTCGTAGGCCTCTTTCACATGTCGGTGATTCTGGTACGTATGTGCTAGTTTTTATACATACCAGAATTACTGACATACGCAGACCCATTATAATCAATTGGTCTGCACACGCATCAGTGATTTTTCACTAACCGTGTCTCCGTGCGGCGTACACGCGTGTCCGTGATTGACACAGGAAGACATGTCCGTTTTTTCTAGTATCACTGATTTCCCACATACCACACTATGGTGTAGTCTGTGAAACACGTACCAGAAAAACATGGACATTGAAAATACGTAAAAGCTTTTTAAACTCACCTTCTCCAGCGACGCTGTGTTCGGTAGCTGCTCTCTGCTTCTTCCTGAGTGGCTCATTACTGTCATGCATATTCAGTTATGCAGCCACAGCCAACCCGGAAGTAGCTGCAGAGGTGAGAGACAAAGCGGCCGGATGCAGCAGAGCCGGAGAGTTCAGCACCACGGACAGCAGGAGCGGGGACAGGTGCGTTTATCTTCATGTGCTATCACAGATTGCACATGGATAACCTACGTGTGAATCACAGCACACGGAGGTACAGATGCATTTTTAACACATCAGTGAAAAACACCTGCATTAGGCAGACAAGCTACCTGCATGAGGATATGATACTATAGAGGTGGTCGTGTCCCCACACTGTTTTATGCTATATGTTGTTTACTTATACTGCAAAAAGTGTTTTATGCTAAACATATTATATAAGGTGTTGATTGTTATAAGTGTGTGTCAACATGTAAATGCTGCTAACAGAGTGTAGGTTCTCGATGTAGCAGAGTTGGGCCATTTACCAGCAGGTGCCACTTAGTGGGCGGGCTGGAGAAGCAGCAGATTAGATATCAGATAGGACAGGGTTAAGTGGAGATAGAGGAGGACTGACAGGTGGCAAGAGGGTTGGCTAGTAGTGCAGGCCTCATGTGGTGCCAATTCTGGATAGGGTTGTAATGGTTGTAATAAGAGAAGACATAGCCATGGTGTCAGGGAACACTGTGGTAACTTCTAGATGAGTAGAGCGGTCCGGTGCGTACGGCTAACCCCGGGGGCCTTAGAAAGTTGTTCAACTAGAGAGCCATAAGGGCCAAGAAGGGGATAAAGGTGTGAGGAAGAGGGGGGAACGGAGACACAGACCTGGCAGCTTGAGGACGAGGTCCAAGATAGCGGAGGATAGGTCGAGAAAGAGTATCTCAGAAACAGTAGAACCAGAACCATGAGGAGTGAGGCCATGGCTGTCATAACGGTGTGAAGAATAAACTGAATAAGTTTGGATGACAAGTGAACTCTGTTGTTGTGTGGGTTACTATTTTGTCTACGATGAGGACTGGCAGCGGGGTGGTGGACATCAGTCTGAAGAAACAAGTAAGTGGCATGAGCTCAACCCGAAGCTACACTTGTGCACAGATACAGGTAAAATATATCTTTGTACCATGTTAGCCAGTAGAAATAAAAAAATTGTTTAAAAGAACTGAAGTCCTTAGTGGTTGATACCTTTTAATAGTTAAGTGAAAAGATGGTAATAATAGCAGCTTTCGAGACTACTCAGGTCTCTTCATCAGGCTCAGTATAACACAAAATCTGAAGAGTCACCTATTTATATACAACCGGACACAGAATAGTGCAGTAAATAAGACAAGTTACCATATTTTTCAGATTATAAGACGCACTTTTCCTCCCAAAAATTTGGGTGGAAAATGAGGGGTTCGTCTTAAAATCTGAATATAGCTTTACATGGGGGTTTTGTCTGTGTGGCAATCGGGCGGCTGGGTGCCTGTGGCTGTGTGCAAGCGGCCAGGTACCTGTGGCTGCGTGCGGGCGGCAGTCGGGTGCCTGTGCCTGCGTGCGGGCGGCAGTCAGGTTCCTGTGTGCGGGAGTCAGCCAGCACTGACAGGCACCCGGCTGCCTCCCGCACACAGGCACCCGGCAGCCGCCCGCAAGCAGGCACAGGCACCTGACTGCCGCACGCACGCAGCCACAGGTACCTGGCTGCCACCCACACGCAAGCACAGGTACCCAGCCGCTTGCACGTAGGGTGGGCGGTCCACCTGCTGGCTGCCACTCTGTGCATGTGGGCGGCTGTGCAGCAGGTTACTCAGTTTCTCCGCGGTCCCAGTTTCAAATGATGGCACTGGGAGCGGACGCGTGCGCATATGGAGCTCTTGGATGAGAGCTCCATCTGCACACGCGCCGCTCCGGG